>NW_022436965.1:10489259-10712738 GCF_009761245.1 Sapajus apella
CACACACACACACACACACACACACACACACACAGTGAAATTCACCCACCCAGGGGCCCCTAAGAGTTGCTGTGTCCTTTGCAAGGACTTCACAGAGGGAGGAAAACAGAGGCAAACTTGCTGCCCGCCTGAGAAAGGCTAGAGGGAGTGGAGCTGCAGGATTGCCAGACAAAAGGACCCAGAGGAGGGTCTGAGGTGGGAAAGCAACAGGAAGACTGTGAGAAAGAAGAGCAGTACACCAAAAGCTCAGCAAGGGCCAGCGGCCTGTCCCTTCACCCAACATCAAGGACTTGCTGGGTGCCCCCATGTCAGCTGCTGCCCCCACCTTCCTGTAATAAACTCACATATTCACACTCACACACGCTCACACACACACACACACTCACACATGCTCACACCACACACCACTCACACTCACATACCACTCACACTCACACATACGCTCACACACACCACTCACACGCTCACGCATACACAAGCTCACACTCACACCAGATTCTCACACACACTCATGCTCACACACACACCATTCTCACACATGCACACACAACACACAAACACATAAACACACACCCACACTCATACGCACACACACTCATACACACACACACTCTCACACGTAGGGAGCAGCACATATTTGACCAAAGTACAGTAGTGACAGCGAGTGTATCCTCTGCACACAGCCAGGGAGGCAGCCCCACCCGGTCGTTACCAAGATCTTTAATGTGTTCTTCGACTCACCTTGCACTAAAGAAATACGAGAATCCTCATTCAAATCACCTATTCTCTGTAGTTAAACCCCTGGAAGGATGTGGGAGAAACGGTGTTCTGTATCCGGGACCCATATCTTTCCCCATTACGCCCCCCTCAGCCCCCATCTCTCGAATACACAGCTTCAGCGGGAGGTGCCTCTCTGGGGCTTGGTGATCTGGGCTGGGTGTGTTCAGGCCTCGGTGAGGCTCCCCGGCTGGGCCACCCAGGCTGCTGCGACTGAACACGGGGCTCAGTGTCACTGACCCCTGACCCCACCTCCCACTCCTGGCTTTGTTGTTGCCAGCTGGTCCACACTGGCTAAGCCACCAGCATCAGTGCCTTGGGTAACAGCTTCTGGGAGAGAAGCCTCAGACTAAACGCGATGGAAAACACATTCTAGGAAGTCTTCTCACCCTGACCCACAGCGCCAACAGCAAGTTTTTGATGGACCCCACCCCAGAATGGAAAATCTCAGTCTTAAGAGCTAACACTCAAGTGTCAGGCACTGTCCTGAGGACTTGATGCATACTGACTTATCTAAAGCTAATAGAAACCTCATGAGGTAGGGACTATTGCTATCAGCCCCATTTTACAGATAAACAAACTGAGGCGCAGAGAAGTTAACTAACTTGCCCAGGAGCACACCACCAATAAGTGGGTTCAAATTCAGGCAGAGTCTGGACTCCACTGTCACACAAAACTGCCCCTTCTTCATCATGTTTCCATAGAAAGTGACGACACTGACTGAGCCGGGCCTCCCTCCTGCCAGAAGCCGCTCTGGCCAGCCTCTAAGGCCCTTGAAGCAGGCTGTGAAACACAGCCACGGAGACGCCTCTACATGTGACACAAACATAAAAGCACCTGCTGTGGAAGTTGCGGGACTGTTAGGACCCCATGGCCGGAAGCATGACATATCAGCACAGAAAGAGCAGCTCCTTTGAGGATTTGGAGAATTCCTTTGTGACTACCCTGGAGAAATCTGGCCCAGGCCTCCGCACCTCACCCCTGCCCCAAGCAGAGCTCAAGTGAGGCCTAGACACTGGAGCTCTGGCAGTGATGGGCCAGTGATCAGAAGGGCAACCTCAGCAAGGGCATCCTCTCGGCTCTGGGATTTACCTGCCCCTCCCAGAGTGGACTCTCCTCCCTCCCTGGCCTACCCCACTGCAAACTTCCCCCTCGCTGCATGGCGACAGGCAGAGACAGGCCAGGGCCACGAGAAGGACCGCGCTGACTTACTTGAAGAAGTCCTCCTTGCAGTAGACGCTCCCGGCCCTGGAGAAGCACCTGTCCGCCAGCTGCATCTGGCAGTCTGCACACTTGAGGCAGGAGCTGTGCCAGTGTCTGTCCAGGACCTTCAGGATGAACTTGTCCAGGATGTGCTGGTTGCAGCCAGCGCACTGGGGGATCTCTGTGAGGAAGAGGAGACAGAGGCACTGTGAGCCTTCCACATAGCCCCGCTAACAGGCCCTGGGCGGGCGCCTTCCCTTTCTGCTGGTGGTGGAAACAGACATGGCCCAAAGCACAGGGCTGTTGCGTAGAGTTCCGAGGGTTATACGCTGCACACAAAGGCGTGTGGTCAAGGGACAAGGCGGGACTGAAAGCTAACCCTTGCTTTGCTGGCCAGGCTGTGCATTCAGGCTTGGAGTGACTGGTCCAGAGGAGTCACCTGCTTCTAAGGGCACCACAAGGCTAGTGGCAGCAGCTAACCCATTCGCGCCACTGCAGTCCCACAGCCAGCAGACCAGGAAGCCCCAGCAACAACCACCTCTGTTTCCACGGCATTTTCATGAGTGATTGGAAGCTCTGCTAAAAACACCAGTCCCCAAAGTCACATCTGGCCTGAAAAGCAAATGATAAAGACAGTGTGGGGGAGGGGTGGGCAGCGATCGAGGTCCAGGCCTGAGGGTGCTTTTGCAGAGAAAATCTCAATATTTTAATGAACTGCGACCAATACCATAGATTGGCTGGATCAATACCTCATCCTAATGCACCTTCTTGCGCTGCAGATAGGAAAGCTAGAAACTGCTTTTCCAGATGCCCTAGTGGCCCAGGTTCTGAAGATGATTGAGTCTTCCAATCAAATGCACTTGGGAGAGACTTGAATTCAGAACTGAGCTAAATGTCGGGACAGCTGAGGGGCAGGCTCCCATCGTGCTGGTGTGGGTATGCAGAGGCGATGAAGTGCCATGTTGGGTGTTGTACTGTCCTGATCGGTCACAGCGGAGGCAATGAAATGCTGGGGGCTGACAGTTATCCTGGAAGCTCCACCCAGCTGGCTCCACTGAGCTGAAAGTCACCTGCCACCTGATGATTAATCGCTTTTCACTTAAATAGTGAAAGTGGATTCTGTCGTCTGCAATCAAACCCTAACCACTGCCCCATCCAGTTCCTGTCCTGGGTGACTTCCTATCTGAGGTCTGTTTCTCTGCCTTCCCATCTTTCCAAGGGATTGCTTGGGCATCTGACAGTATTTTGAGTCACTGACTGTTTCAAAATCTACAAAATGGTCATCTTCACGGTTGAATAAACAAACACTGCTAAGATCTCGAGCCATTTTCCCCCTGTGCTTTTCAAAAAAAAAGAAGGTAACAAATCGACAAGTATTAAGAATGAAAAGATAAAAGTGTAACCGTCTGGCCTTCTCGAGTATCCTCCTGATACAGCACTCCTGAGGCTGGCAACCCCAGGGTTTCCCACGCCTATTATAGAAGACACCTTTGAGTGGCCGGGTGCAGTGGCTCACGCCTGTAATCCTAGCACTTTGGGAGGCCGAGGTGGGTGGATCACCTGAGGTCAGGAGCTCAAGACCAGCCTGGCTATCATGGTGAAACTCCATCTTTAAAAAAAAAAAAAAAGAAGACACCTTTGCTTGTTTGTCTAAACACTCACTGCCTAGCACGGTGCCTGGCACACAAGGGTAACACCACAGATGTTTATCGCTAAATAATAAATTGATCAAATCCTGTCTGAGAAGCTCACCTTGAAACAGTTTTTCACTACTTTCTCCTGTACACTCCAAAATGTCAACAGCAGTAAAACCAAATCTCTCAAGAATCATACATGTTTTTTTGTTTTTGAGATGGAGTCTCGCTCTGTTGCCCAGGCTGGAGTACAGTGGCACAATCTTGGCTCACTGCAGCCTCTGTCTCCCAGGTTCAAGCCATTCTCCTGCCTCAGGCTCCTAAGTAGCTGGGATTACAGGTGCGCACCCCCATGCCTGGCTAACTTTTGTAGTTTTAGTAGAGACAGGATTTCACCATGTTGGCCAGGCTGGTCTCAAACTCCTGACTTCAGATGATCTGCCCTCCTCAGCCTCCCAAAGTGCTGGGATTACAGGCATGAGCCACCATGCCCAGCTTCATACATGTTTTTGATTCATCTCATGTATGTTGGTTGTGATATAAAAGTGTTTACAAAGGAATTAGCCTCAATGTACTAACAACAATTTTAAACATACTTTTAAGACATTTGTACTTGAAACCTCTAAACAGGCTATTGGGACAATCACTAAATGCCATCACTAGCCCTGTACACAGAAGTGCCAACCTTGGGCCCAATGAAACCCCAGCCCCAGCCTATTCCCTTCATGGCCCCAGCACCACCAGTATTTGCGCGGAAGTCAGACTTGGTGTACATGCCTTACCTGTTGACCCCTTTCTCAGACCAAAATACCCATGAAAACGATCAGGTGTCCCACCTGCTAACTGTCCCAGTATATATAGGATTCTTTTTCTTCCCATCTCCAGTTTTCCTCTTTGAGAAATACATTGTCCAGCCAATCAGCACTTGCCCAGGAGCTCCAATTTGCCCAGCAAAGTGCTGAGCACATGACGGCCCCGGGGGTCTCCACCCAGTGAGGGGTGGGCATGACAGGGTCGGAGTGTGGACTCTGGAGCTCAGCTGCCTGGGTTTGGATCCTGGCTCTGCTTTTTAAACCCAGACAAATGACTCAGCCTCTCTCTGCCTCAGTTTCCTCACCTCTAAAAGGAGGTGACGATGGCAACAGTGGCTGTAGGATTGTTGTGAAGAGCAAATGGATTGACACATGTACAATTCTTAGGGCAGGCCCCAGTATACAGTAGGTGCTCAAGACAGGCCTGCTATTAGTAGGAGCTAACTGCCACACCCATGGAAAGGCAGGCTGGGCACCAGGTTCATGGGCATTTTCTCATCGAGCCCTCACAAGAATCCCTGCAGAGATGTCATGACTCTCCTGGGGAGGCCGAGTGGGCTCCTAACGCAGCAACTGTGCCACCGGCTCGGGGCCACACCTACCTGCCCCAGGCGGTCCTCACTCAGCCACACCCCCGGCCTCTCTCCAGAGGCCATCGGGGGCTGGCTGGCATCCCTGGGGAGCCCTGGAAGGTCTTGGTGAGGAGGTGACCCATGAGCCCACCAGTCTATGAGGGTTGGATAGCCAGGAATTTCTTTTGTGTGACACCCCTTGTCTCAAGCAGGAAAAAATAGGGGGCAACTCAGATCAGGAGGGTTATGAAAGGCAAGGGGACACAGGTTTCTCCAGCATAAGCCGAGTTCGGTGCCCCTGAGTCTGCTGAGCAGCAGAAAGGTTGAAGGAGGAAGCACTAAGCAAGACTGCCCTGGCCTCCTCTTGCAGGGGAGAGGAGGGGAGAGCCAACCAGGAAGCCCTCCCGGCTCAGGGAAGCGGGTTAAGGACAAACGGCATGCAGAGCCAGCAGGAACCTGTGAACGAGGCCTGCCGTGTGCCACAGGGCAGCACCGTGTGCCCACAGAGCCCCGATGATGGGGCACAGCCATGGCGGGAGGCTGCTAGGCACAGCTGTTCAGAGCCTTATGCCCCATGGCACAGCTGCACCTCCGCTCTGGGAGTCAGGTCAGGGGCTTCTTTGTGTGAGGAGAATTTCCAGGAGCTGGACCCCAGCCCTGGGTTCGGGTGGAGGGGGGCATTAACCCTTTGAGAATCCAGATGAAGCACCATCCTTGCTGGCCCTTGGGCATGCAGGCCGAGTGCTAGCCCAGCTCCCCACACCTTCCTCGGCCCCTGGGCAAGAGGGGCCACCGATTCCTACCTAATTGTTGTTTGGCCTGCCCCAGAAGAGAGATTTGGCTATATTTCTCCTCCCAGCCACAAATGCATGGGATGAGGGTGAGGATGTATGCCCATAAAATTTATCTCAAGCAGGGTATCTAGTGGGAGCCTTAATCTGATGAGTATTCAAGACAGAATACATTAGGGCTAATGTATGCAGGGAACAGCGGGCAGGGGAGTTTTAGAGGCTTGTAAGCAGAGACAGCATCACGATGAGGAACAACACTAAAAGCAGACAGACATGCAGCTTCAGCCTCAAGCTTTGAGGAGAGGCTCAGTCTGGGCTGCCAAATCTAGAGGTCCTCATCAAACCAGGGCCCTCCGGCTTGGCAAAAATGGAAGGGGCCTACCAAGGGTGCCCTTTAAGTTAAAAATTAAAACCCTTTTCTATTCCACTGTAGATTTTGACAGGGGGATTAAACAAAGATAATTTGGAAATGTTTTAAAAGATCCCCAATATACCAATCACAGTAGTAAAACCAGACATCAGAAGCCTGTTATGAGCCACGTGAGGGCTTGAGTGTGTATTACCTCAGTGAACCACTCTCAGTGAGGAAGGAATTATCATCCCATTTTACAGATGAGGAAACTGAGCCTTTGTGAGATCAGGTGATGTGCCCAAGGCCCCACAGTCGAGGAGCCAGAATTTCAACTAATTGCCTGCGCTGCTGCTTTCCTGAAGATGGACTAACCCAGTCGGACAGCTCAAGGGGCCTGAGCCACCCCCTTATTTGGCTTGAGCCTGTCGTTTTTTAGATAGGAAATGGTGGCAGAGAGAGTCTCAACATGATCCCAGGTACAGTGACAAGAGACTACGAGCCCACTGGCCTCTTGAGCTCCCTAACGACTGGGCAAATGGAAATGTTTGAGGCACAGACTGAGATAACACAGGCATTTAGTGTGCATGTGTCCTATGGGACGGACACCTCCTGTCCAGGGCAGGGCGGGAAGCAGCAGCCTCTGTCCACGATCTCCTCCCCCAGCTACAAGGCACCTGCTTGCTGATGGTATCTGTCAAGTTCAGACCCATCCCTGCTGTGAGGGTGCAGTGACCTGTGAATTCAGACCCCACAGTCCAGGCAACATGGGCCCCATATAATTACATAGATTAGTAAAAAACATAAACTACCTGGAAATTTTTCAAAGAGCAACAGCATAAGCCTTTCAATGAAACCTCTAATAATTTAATTTTCACAGTTTAGAAAGACTGGACAGGACAGAGTTTATCTAGGTTTCCCACAAGAAATAAAGTTCTGGTGCATGAACTGGACCTCCTCGCCCTGAGGGAGGAGACATCAAGGAAGACTGCCTTGGCCTCATCTTGCAGGGGAGGGGAGGGGAGAACTCCTCACCTGCCCTCCCCCTACAGAGGAGCAGTGGCTCACGTCTGTAATCCTGGCACTTTGGGAGGCTGAGGTGGGTGGATCATTTGTGGCCAAGGGTTCGAGACAAGCCTGGCAAACATGCTGAAACCCCATCTCTACCCCCCACAAAAAAAAACGAGCCAGGTTGCAATAAGCCCAGATTGCGCCCCTGCACTCCAGCCTGGGTGACAGAGCAAGACCCTTTCTCTCAAAAAAAAGGAAAGAAAAGTTGTAACCAAAATTTCCAAGGGGTAAGACGATTTCCAAATCCCCAATAAGCCCAACATATTTCATGCAGTATTTAGTATCTCGAAATTCCACGTTAAAACTGGAATTTAAGCAGATGCTTGGAGTCACTAAAGACAAAATTTGATCTATTCATATAAACTCAGTTCCCAATATGAGGAGTCGTTTCACTTAAAATGAAAGTTTTTATCTTATCTACCCATAAGTTTTTGTGAAGATGCTCTCTGCTGGGGCTTTGCAGAAGGTAAAGAAACAAAAGGTAATGTCCCTGGAACAGCCAAAGAACCTTTGGAAATGCTGGACCACATAGAACAGCACACTCCCCATCTGCAAGGCCCATCCACCAGAGCACTCCCAGTCCTGCAGCATGACATAGTCAAGGCACAGACCTAAGCCCACATGTACCTGCATGAACACATACAGACATCCTCACACACACTCACATACACACTCAATATACACCCAGAAATATATACACGCCCACACCATACATATATACACAGACATGCATATAACACAGACAGTACATACACAGAGAAACACAATCACAAAGATACACCTTGAGACACATACATTCCTACATATACAAAGGCACATGCATGTACCAGTCACATATACATACAAATACACATGCATATTCACATATACTCAAAGACACATACTCACATGTACACAGAAACACATGCACACACACACACACATCCTCATACATGGGATGAGGCACTGCCACTCTGGAAAAAAAGCTGATTCTGAAAGGAAGCTCTGTCTACGGAAAGGAAGGCTTAGCTGAATGAAGGAGCTGTCCAATCCTAAAGCAGTGCGAAGAGTGGGGAATGAGTGAACTAGAAAAGCAGAGGGAAGCAGAAACATTGTTTCAAATACTTTTTTAGAGAGGGCTCAAAAATACTGGGAGGTCAGCCTGAACAACATAGTGAGATCCTGTCTCTACCAAAATAATAATAATAATAAATAAATAAAAGAATCACCAGGCATGGTAGGGTATACCTGCAGTCCCAGCTACTTGGGAGGCCAAGGCAGGAGGATTGCCCGATTACACCACTGCACTCCAGTCTGGGCAACAGAGAAAGCCTCTATCTCAAAAACAAAAACAAGACAAAACAAAACCCCATAAAAAAACAAACAAACAAATAAATATATATTGGGAGACAAAGTTTTCAGTTCTGGGCAGAGTTTAGATCTCCAAATATTCCAAATTGCCAATAAATTCCAAATCCAGGCAGACCTGAGCTCAGATCCTCATTCCACCCCGTATGTGATTTTGGGCAAATTACTTAACTTCCCTGAGCCTTGATTTTCATATCCATAAAATGGAAATCATCATAGCACCCTGTTGGGGTAGATGTGTTATTTATGGTCGAATCAGGTAATACACGCACAACACCCAGCCCCCACAGCACCAGCGTCCAAGGTCAGCTGTTCGCTCCCTCCTCTGCCTCACAGCCAGTTGCCAACAAGATGCATGTCTGTAAAGTGTATCAAAATTACTTCATGCTTCGCGATGTCCCAGTGCACCTTTTCCCTCCGTCAGCCCCTCCTAAACACTCAGAACTCTCCTCACTCCCTTAATTCTAAAGTATTCAGAAGACACACACTCTTTTCTAATCAACATAATCCTGGAGTATAAACAGCAGACAATGCAGTATTACAAGGGCTCAGTCTTTCTGGAATAAAGAAATCTGGCAGACTCTTTCCTCTGCAGAATGAGGACAAATTTGCCAGACCTTGATCTCCCCCAACATGCGGATAGTAAAAATGAGAAGGTTGGGGCCATGACTGCCTGATCTTACTTCACTGTTGCTGTATTGTATCCAGGTGAGGGTAGATTGGGTTCAAATTAATGTCTGGGGCTTCTAGCATTTTTTCTTAGAGACATCTAAACGCCCAAAGGAAGAGACTATTTCTTACTTGATAAGAAATGGCTACAGACCCTTCCCCAGTAGCCAGAATCTACTTCTTCATCAAGGAAGTTTTAAAACTCACAGTATGATGGCCAGCCCTCAAACCACCTGACACATCGTGGTAGGGGCACACTGGGCTTATTTTTAGAGTGGCCCATCAGAAACTGGATTCCATTTTTAAATCCCCAAATTCCTCCATTAGTGGTTTCTGAAAGCTGGGAAGTGGAAGAGATCAAAAGGTCTGCTGTGATCTGTGGCAGACCAAACTGCCCACGCCCCTCTGGTGAGGATAAGAAATACTGTGCATTTGTATTCCCCACTCACGTTTCTTTCATTTCCAAGAAAATGCTCTCAAGGAACCAGGGGCCACCATGAAACATTTCATGAGGGTTTGTGTTTGTTTGATCGATTTTAATTATTTGAAAACTTGTGTTTTCTATCCCCTTGGTCACGGAAGATCAAAAGGGTAAAGGAAAAAAATTTCCACTAAAGAGACTAAAATGAGAGCCAACATATCTGACAATGACGTCTCAAATGTATCTAAAAAAAGGCATCTTTCTGGGGAAAGGAATCAGAATTTCAGATATTTCCATTGGAATCATAATGCTATGCACTAAATATTTTTAAGAAACCAAGTTACTTTGTACTGATAGGTAACGTTTAGGCCAGGCATGGTGGCTCACACCTGTAATCCCAGCACTTTGGGAGGCCGAGGTGGGAGGATCACTTGAACCCAGAAGTTCAAGACCAGTCTGGGCAACATAGTGAGACCTTATCTCTATTATAATAGTTTTAAAAGGGAATATTTATTTATGCTCTGAGACCAGATTAACATTTTGTAAAATTTGTGCTTTGATGTGCCACCTTGCCTCCTGTGAGGCTTTTGCTCTTTAACTCCCTTTGCTTTTTAACTCCCTTTTGGACCAAGTGTTCTTTTTGTTTCATGCTTTGACCTGACAGCCTAATGCTCAGGACATAGCTTTTCTTGCTCCTTTCGAGAAAGGGAGCTGGGTCCATGGGAGTCTCTTCCAGGGCTCCCTGTTTGCACACCCCACAATATTCCCGCTCTGGTAACCATCCTCTTGGGACAGCCACCTGCGCTCCAGGCGGGGCTCTGTCTGTGAAGTGGGAGCTGTGGTCCCAGTCTCTGGGTCCCTTAAGATCACCAGCACTCCAAACTTGGCCAAGTACTTTCACATTGGCACGCTCACTCCCTCCTCCCAGACCTCTTGTAAAGCAGAAGTTGCCTGTTGTCTTCGTTTAAAAGGTTCTGAGAATAAGGGTACACAGCTGGGGGCCGAATTAGGACTAAACTTTTTTCCCTGGGTCTGATGGCTTCCACCTGTGCTCAACCAAAGCCACCTCCATGTGGGATCCCAAAACCTTTTTGCTGATTTCCCTCCAGAAGTAAGTAGTTTTTTGAGCTCTGTCTCAGATAACATTTGGCCAATATACATTTCCAAAAACATTTAATTGTATTTATTTGTTAAGTTTCTTTACTGACTACTAACTGAAAAGCAGACAGCAAATGGGGCTTTAAGGAATCACATATGCAGCTGAAAAATTATGCAAATGTTTTTCTTGAAATTTTCCATTCCTTTCCCACAGGTAAGGAAAAGTAAACAACAGTCACATTGTGGACATTGCTAGTCTGTTGCCTCAGGTTCCCTGAGAAAGAAGGAAGACGGTTTTCTAAAGGCGGGCTTGGGAAATACTATCAGTGGGGGGAAAGGGGTTCATTGATTTAGTCTGGGAATGACTAGTTCTAAAATACATCAACAAGGTGAAACCACAGGACATTCCAAGTTATGGCACGCCTGCCTAAACACACGCCTGAGTTCCGAAATATGCAAGTCAAAGATTTATAACGGAGGTATAGCTAAATTAAAATTAAGAGATTACTGGATAAATATTTCAAAAATAAACTTTCCAATTCAAAGTAGCCACCATCACCGCTTACGATAAAATCCTGTCTTCTGCTCATAACCCCCCTTTTAAATCACCTGGTAATTATGACCAAAGGAACCAAGGCCTGAGGCCCACGACTCAGTTTTCCATGACAAATCTTGTGTGCAACCCTTCACCAACCCTGGCTCTTTGTCATTAAAGAATATTCATTTTTTGTTGAACAATTTATAGTTCCTGTTTTGATATTTTCACTTATTCTAAATCAGCGTATCTTGAGATAACAATTTTCCAAATGTTTTTTAAAAATTCCTCTTAAGGGATTTTCACAACCTAGTAATAATATTCTCATAAACAACACAGCTAAAGCACAAAATTCCAACATTAATTCTTTAAAACATAAAGAGAAAAGGCACATTGAACATCAAGGTATTTTATGATGGTGACAGCGGCATTCAACAGAGAGCCAGGCCAGCTACAAAAATATTGGAAAAATTCTAATTTTAAAAACTGGCATCACATTTAAGGTAAATCATAGTCTCTGTCATATTCACTGGCATGTTTTAAAATGCATCAATGTACTCAAGTCTGTTTTTCTAATTTCTTGGTTTTTGTTTGTCTTGACAAATGACTAGCAACTAGAAAAAAAGAAAATCCTTCTCATATCACAATCGCACCAAAAGCCATCCTTTCCCTCCGCTTGCTTTCCGGAGTTCTGCCCACAGTTTTATTTGGTGGTGTGGGGGTGCCTTTGAAAATCTCCTTTGTTCTTTTTTGGCTTAGACAGTCAAAAATAGTGACCTCTTCAATAAAAGAGCAAATAAAAGAGTAAACTGGAGATAATTTCGATGTTATCATTTTAAGGCTGTAATTTGGGTAATATTTTAACAGAAGAAGTTCACTAACACATGAAACACACAATGTAAATATATATTTGCAGGGATAAGATTATCTTCTAGGTGGTATATTGTCATGTAATTCATATTCTTCAGTAGGATATCAAATGTTCTCAGTAATTGCAAATAAAACAGAAAATTGCATTAGACAAATCCATGTTCGTATACGGAAATGTTGTAGACATATCTATTTCCACTTATTTTCACATCTAATCACTGCCGCATCTCTACAATGTATTTTTCTAATGTCTCACTCTGTAACAATATTCCATATGTTTGGCACTCTTTCCCTCGTAACAAGAAACTTTCAATTAATTTGGCTGCAAGCTTTGTCTCTATTAAGCTATTCCCAGAACCAATCCCTTAACCCCCTAACATTATAATCAAAGCAAATTATACTTTAAAGACGTTTGGGGGTGAGGTACTGCAGTAAAACATCTGTGGCTAGACCCAGACTGACAGAGGGAACAGGGTGGGAGATCTGAGAAAAGAAATCCACCAAAATTACAGCAGGAGGCAGGACTAGCTCCCAACTCGACTTTCCAGTCAGCCACTCATACAGTTAACCCCAAAGTACATTTTCCAAGAGCAAGTCCACTTCATTTTCACCAATGAAACCCAACCTGTCCACCTACCCCAAGAGCAGTGCCTCAAAACGGTTGATTTGTGCACCGCTTTGATCAGGGATCCTGTAAAACTGAGGACTAAATAAGGTAAAACCTCACAGTGGCATCTAATTTTAGCTGATTTCTTCTACCACAGACAGTAAGAGCCCAGCTCCAGGGCAGCTTCTCGCCTATACACAGCACCTGTGCTTCCCACCCAGGGCACCTAGAGAGATGGATCCACCACTGCGCAGCCCGCAGGACCCACGACCCCCCAGTAAAACCCCTGTGCCATGAATTCCTGCACAATCCCTTGTTTCTACCTGCAAATATTTTGCAAAGGAAGGACGCGATAGACAGAAGAAGTGGGGTGGAGAAGGAGGGAGGGAGAAAGAGAAATTCAAGCCCCCAGACCGCGATGGAATTTTACTAAAAGCATTGGACCCTATTCGCCCACATCTCTTACGGGCTTGTTAACACTCATTCCAGGAAGGGAGAAAGGCAAAACACTGCTACAAAGTAAGCCCCCTCAAGGGCACCCCAGCCCGCCCTCTCCAAGTCCAGCCGTCTATGCTGTAATGTATTTGGTGCTGCAACAGCCAACTGCTGCTTCAGTCTGTCTCCAACCTTGGATTGCTCAAAGTGGGTAATACTCCTTTTGTCCTCTCTTCAGCTAAACTGGTTCCCAGTCCCTATTCGTTCCAAAGCTTCTCAGCTCTATTCCAGAAAAATTTCCCCAATTGAAAGAAGAGGCACAAGGTCCCTTCATCCAGTTCTGCCCACCCTCCCCCATCCACAACTCTTCAATAGGAAGAGGACACAAGTTTCCCAGCCAGAGAAATCCACCGAATACCTACCATTCCTGCCCAAAACAAGAGGCTCAAAGCAGACTTCAAAAAAGGCAACAGAAATTACGGTTAATTCCTGTTAACTAATTTTCCATCCCTGCAGCACTGCAAGCCCCAGCCTCCTTCCCCCAGCTCCTCCCTCTCCTCCCAGCACTGGGGTCTCTGGCTTCAGTCTGCTAATGCGGGTGCTAAGTAATCGCTAATTGACTGTAACACAGAGTGAAAGGGCATTAAAATCCGAGGCAACTGGGAAGTTAGGACAATGCAAATATTTAGGACTTGAGGCTGTCTACACCTGGCCAGCGGGGTCATCGGGTCACTGTTCAAAATACAAGGTGCCCCTGTGGCCCGAGTTTTTGTCTACTCAATGGAAAGAAATTGCTTTGCCGGTTTCCCGGCTCTCCCACCCCCACCCCACCTCTAGGAGCCTGTAAAAATGGACCCTGGTATTTGCAGACCTGCAGGCGGTCTCCAAGACGTCTCGAGGGCTCGCGCAGACCTAATCCTCACAGCATTTAGTCTACATTCTTGCCTTAACCCCCCTTTGTTTTTGGCGTGTCAAGGGGCAGGTGCAGATACACCTAGCTTCGGCCGTCCTTCCCTCAACTTCCTGCCGCTCCCGGTTTTATCCCTCCACGGCTTTTCTAGTAACTCATTTCCTTCTTCATTAGTTTCACCCTTCAGATCCCTTTAAAAGACACATTGGTCCCGCCCTCTAATAATAATAATAATAATAATAAAGGGCCTATCCTGCACAAAGCCAACCACCTGAGACACAGGGATGTGCCTGGTCCCAGTCCAGCCACGGCCTCTGGTGCGGTGGGTGCACCCGGTGGCCCGCACCACCTCGCCTTCCCCGGCGACGCACAGTGCCACCAACTCCCTCCGCTGGTCGATTTTAATTGACATCTTCGGCCGCCTAGGTAGAGGCTCTATCTCATGAGCCTGACACGTTTCCAGAGCTCGTCAAGGTCCGCTAAGCTGGGGAACCGAGCCGGGAGCCGAGGCTCGAACACCCGCCAAGAACGCGCGGGCCCGGTAGACCCGCCAGCGGCCTCCCCTCTCCCAGGAGGAGGAACCCCTTCAAAAATGGGAGCATCCCTCTCCCAGGGTTAAACAGTCACAGAAGCCTCAAGCCGCCGGGATTGGGGTTTAATTTTGTCCTTCCAAGGGCTTGGAACGAAATGGGCCTGGAGAGGGAGAGAGGTTTCCACCCCGCCTCCTCTTAATGGGCGTCCCGTCCGCACTCGCGCGCGTCGGGCCTATCCTTGCGGGAAAAGTCCCTGCCACCACTCTAAAGGGCGGCAAAGGGGTCCCAGGCCGGGCTAATTCCAGCTCAGTCGGACCTCGGGGTTACCTGAGAGAATAGGCTCCGAAAACCAGCGCAAACCCCTGGGCGGATGGAGGGAAAGGGCCAAGGCGCAGGAACGCCTATCGCGCCGTGCGTCGGACAGAGAGGTGGTCCCTCCTTTGCCCCCTTCTTGGCTGCGACCTTTACCCACGGCTGCGGGACGCCGTGCGCGGAAAGCCGGCTCCCCGCGGAGGGCAGCCCTGTCCACATCTGCCGCCACCGGCGAGCCCCGCAAAACCCAGAGCGCGCCGGGATTCCCCGGCAAGTGCCCAGGATCGTGCGCCGCCCGCGGGTGCGCAGCAAACGCTCATTTAAATAATCCGTCGTCTGTTCCCCTGGCCACCCAGGCCTGCGTCTGCCCGCGGGGCGAGGAGCCCTGCCCCGGTCGCAGTGAGGTCGTTCGGGTCGCGCTCCCAGACCCTAGGACGCCACTCCCGCCCAGCCCTGCGCGGCCCCGCCTAGCTCTGGTTTGCCGAGAGCCCGGACCTCCACCAACCACGGAAATAAACTCGAGTTAAGATTTGCTTCTTCTCAGTCCCGACTTTACCACTTCACGGATACTGGGGACCGCTCAGTATAGACCTTTGCCCCTCACCTGCTGCACCTGCGTGCTCCGTGTCCGGCTTTAACAGTTCTGCATGCTGAGCGCCCTGGGATCGCGGCTTCCCAAGCTTCCCTCGGTGCTCACGACCCTCTCCGATCTCAAGGCCATGGAAAAGAGGAGGCTGGAGCCCTCTCGCCCCTTGGGAGTCCTAGGCCATCCGCTGTCCCAAGCGGGGCGCTGCCGCGCACACCCGAGTTTCTCCAAATTCCCTTCTATGTGGTACGCAGCTCAGGTCGGGGGCTGAGACGGGATCCTAGCAGTTAGGACATCGGAACCCCCAACTTATCAGGCCCGAATAGGCCGGCGGGGACAGTCGGCCTCGTCTGTAAAAACTGTCTTGCGCCTGAGAATATTCTTGCGACGCAGGGAAGGAGGTCTATAGTGCCCACGGCTGTTGTATCTGAATGTTGGGAATATGATAGACTCTCAATCGATTTCATTCATATACGGTATATATTTGTGTGTGTGTTTTTCTCGAACAAGGAGACAAAGCAGGAATGGAAAGAAGAGCGAACAGCACCGGCGTTTGAGCGGGCTCCTGGCTTGGGCAGTGAATCCATCCCACTCCCTTAAGGAACCGCCTGCAAAAAGGACGGTCGACAACCCCGGGGGCTCGGACCCACGAAGCGACCTGCGCTGGGACATTTACACCCAAGCACCCAGGAGGAGCCCCAGCAGGGGAAGTACCAGACCCTACCAGACCCCAGCAGGGGTCCTTCACCCGACCCTACCAAACACAAAATAAAATACCCTCTTCCTACAGCTTCGGGGTTTGCCAGAGCTTGTCGAAGCATTTTAGGAGACAAGGCAGGAGACGGAGACCCCAGGCCTGCATTCCATTTTCCACCCCCAGCCGATACTCCATGAGGCTCCTCCTCCTCCCATGCGGGCTGCCCTCTCCCCCACCAGCGAGCCGGCCACGGGCGTCCTTTCCCTCGGTGCCTGGGGAGGCTACGTGGCCGATAGGTCAAAATCGAAGCACATAAAACGCCCCACCTTTCTATAGGCCCCATGCTTTTCGTTTCACGGCGTCTCCTCAGCGGGCACGGCCGGTCAGCAGGGCCCCGACGAGGGGAGGAGACTGCTGAGGTCCAGGGAGACAGTTTTGGAAAGCTCAGAGGGGGCTCTCACCGCACCCCAAGGGGCCCTGGGTCGGCCCCTCGGATCTTGATGTCCCTACAGCCCGGAAGGCAGCGGGACGCGCTGTCGGTGTTGGCTGTAGGGACAGCTGTAGGGCTGTCGGAGCAACAAGGCCCGCACTGCGAGCCGCGCGACCAAGGTGCGGTAAAAAACCAGGAGGGCGAAAGCGCAAAGGGCGAGTCCGCACGGGAGCCAGCGGAGCGGGAGGCGGGGACAGAGTGGCAAGGAAGAGGCCAAGTCTGGAACAAGACTAGCGAAGAGAGAAAAATTATTTCATCAGTTTTCCTAAAGAGGATGCACCTCACCCATCCCCAAATAAGCATAAGAATAGTCCAGCTGCCGCCGAAATAAGCTGAATTTAAATGCCCCTCGAGGGGAGGGCACTAGAGGCACGGAGCTTGGAGACACCTAGTCCTGCGCCACCAGGTGCTCCATTCGTGGTGACTCCGTGTGATGAAGAAGCCAACATGTCTGTGTTGAGGAGGAAACCCGAAACCTTCTAGGCGGTGACTGGAGGCCCCAGTGGGAGAGCCTTTCTTTTGTCTCCCCTCCCCTAGGGTTTAAGAGCCTACTGTTCCGGGAGGCCCAAGCGTGTGCCCCACAACCCCTCCTGCTTCCCCCCTTCTTAGGCCACTGGACCCAATCCCAAGATAGCTAATGGTTGTGTACATGTGGGTGAGGGGACCATGCCCCACCTATCCCCTGGTCCCAGCACCTACAGCAACAGCCAGTGGCCAGATCTGCTGCAAGGGAAGGTACAATCCACTCACATTCCAAGAGGAAATAAAAGGTGGATCCGGAAATCTTCAGGTAACAGTCCCCTCAATTTTGGCCGATGCCTCCTCCAACCAAGGCCACAAAACCCAGACAAAAGGGAGGACTGACCACCCCCTCTAGGTTAGACATTGCCTCGATGGGCCATGTATACCTCAAGTTTTCCACCGTGTGACCTAGACTCAGCCTTGGCAAACTGTAGCTCTGAGTTCTGGGCATTTTGGGAAAGCGACTCCCTGACATGGAACATTAAAGTTCTCTCTAAACAACAGGAGCAAAGTGTCACTCATCAGTGTCACTCATCACAAGAAAGGCCGTCAGAACAGAGACCATCGTCCTTCATCTCGGTCCCAACAGACAGGTCACCCACGGACCACAGCCACAACAGCACAGACGTACTGGGTACCAAGGACACTAGTAACACACACACCCTTCCCCCACTCACGCAAGCTCCTCACTCTCGCAGAGCTATACGCAGCTTAACGACTCGGTGCACCTTTGCCAGGGTTTCTGTTTGCGCAGGGGCTGAGAACCCACTCTGTCCCTACCAGTGTGCGGGGATGCCTTCTATAGAAACATCTTAGTAAACTCCCCAAGGCTCAGCACAGACGTGGGACTGTTTGCCAGCAGTTGACACAAAAACACACAAAGAATAACTATAGAATACAGCCAAGAAACAATCTAAATAGGCTTGGATGAAGCTATCCTTTTCTAGTCCCTTCTCAAAAACTTCCCAGAGAAGCCCAGGGTACGCGCTCTTCAGCCTGCGCTCCCAGGTCTCGCCGGACAGAAACCCTGCCATGGAGAGCCGAGGCGCAGGAGGGCGCGCTCGTGCGTCCTAGTTTGCAGGTAGTTACCATCCCTGGGTGAGCCGGCCCTTACTTAAAGTAAACCCCGGAGACTTAGCTACCGCACCACAAAAGAAGTCGAAGGCGGAGCGAGGGACTCTTTGGTCTCTCCAGGGTGCCTGGGGCGCCCTGCTGAGCGTGCGAGCCACCGGGGCAGGACTCTCCCGGAGCTCGCCTTGCACGCGCGACAATTTGGCACCTGTTCTGGCCTCCGCACAGATTCTCTCTCACGGACTCTTGGCTCAGGAGTGAAGGACAGAGACGGATTCCCTTCGGAAAAATCTCTGCGCGCGCACACCCATACACATAGAGAGACTTGGGGATAAACACACTCCGAGCTCCCGCCGCCTAGCTAATTTCGGGCGCGGGAAGAAAGCAGCAGGGCAGGCTAGCAAAGCGCGCACACACCCCCATCTCTACCCCTCCAAACCAGAGCACCTGCCCTCGAGTGCGCGAAGGCAGAACCCTGAATTCACAACTTCGCGCGAGTGCTTCTCCCTCCCCTGCATTCCTAGGTTAGCTGGAATGCAGCGAGCAGATTCCCTCGTGAGCAGATTCCCTCATCAGGAGCAGTCAGTCCCCGGCGGCGCACACGGCGGGTGCAGCCGGCAGTAGCGGCTGGGGATGCACCGGCGTGCACGCCCCGGGCGCGGGCCGCAGGAACTAAGAGTGTGGCTGGGGCTTCTCTGCCGCCAGCCTCGGGGGCGAGAGACACGCTCTCCAACTTCCCGCCAGCTGGGGTGAAGTTGCACTAGCGGTCCCGCCAGCGTTAACCATCCAGCTGGGGAAAGAAGATTTGGGGGGGACCACCCTCGCTCTCAGGCCTGGCCTACAGCTCGTACCCCTGGGTGTCCCCAAACAGCACTCTCCCTAGTGTTCCAAGGAAAGCCACAGGCTGGAGATGCAGGGTTCGGTACTCGGTACTCAGCTCGCCTCAAGCATTATCCAGGAGGCAATTACATTCGGCCCAAAAAAGCCAAGAGCCTGGCCCCTGAAACGCACTCTGGCCGGCGCCCCAGCCCTGTGACCGCCTCTGCGCCCCGGCCGCCGGCCCCTCCCGGCCAGGGCCACCAGCCGCGTCAGGCCCGCCCCGCAGCTGCTGAGGCTTGCTACCTGTCTTGTTAGAATTAAATCAGCGAAAAAGGGGGGTGTCTTACGTTGCATCGGCACACCTAGCATCTCCGGGAGCCCCTTGACAGCCCCCTCCGCGGGGACAGTCGCACTCTGCATCATCTCGGAGCGAGAGCCAGCGAGTCGCAGTCTACGGAGATCTCTTGCTCTCTCGCTCTAGCTCGATTCAAAAATTTCAAAATAATAATTAAAACCCCAAGCAGGCCGCTGGAGTCGCGGTGGAAACCGGGCCCTCCGCCTCTCCGGGAGGACTCCACAGGCTGGCCGGCCCCCTCCCCCCGCCAGTCCCCAGTCTGTTTCCAGTCCCTTTGATCTCGCTCTCCGGGGTTGGTGCACATCCCAGGTTGAGACGCTGTTGCTGCAGCTCTGGCTTTTTTCCTCTCCTCCCTCCCCCGCCCGCTCCTTCCCCCTCCCCCTCCACCCTTCGCGTGCCGGCCGCCCGGGAGGCCGCGGTCACCCGGGCGTTTTGATTCATTCACACTGCAGGAGCGGCCGTGACGTCGCTTTCCGCAGGGAGGCCCGCCCTTCGGCACATCCCCCCACCAGGCGGCGGGCCGCCGACCCCGGCGGGACTGGGGGTCCCAGCGCCCCAAGTGAGGCCGGGGGGCGGGGCGGCAGGGAGCGGGGCGGGGCCTCGCAGGCCTGCACCCCCGCCTCCGCCCAGCTGTGCGGGCTCGCGCCCCGGGTATAAATCCTGCGGCTAGCCCGCCGCGGCAGCAGGTGGTCGGAGACGGCGGCGCCCGGGGCTTGCGCGTCTCCACGGGTTCCAAACTCGCGCGGCTCGTGTCCTCCTTACTCCTCCGTTCGGTCCCGTGGTGGGGCGGGGCAGTGGCCGGGGCCGCGTCGCCTGTCTTCGCCTTGCGCGCTCTCGGGCCCCGGCTTCTCTCCGCCGGACGGAGCGCGCTCCGTAACCGGATGACTACATCCATCTTCCTCCTCCTCTTCTCCCCTGGCCAATTCCTTTCCCGCCGGCACTTCCCAGCCCCAACTCTCTCTCCCCCGCGTCTGGCTGAGGCTGGGCCAGGGACAACCCGTACTCGGCTCGGAACGCGCGAGTCACGCGGCGGGCTGCGGCGGCCCGGGTCGGGGAAGGCGGCCAGCGGCCGTGCGCGGAGGTGGCGGGGCTCAGGCCCCCCGCGCGCGCCCCCGCGGACCGCAGCCGGAGTCCGCACTTGCCTCCAGCTCCGCCGGGCAAGGGCCCTAAGCCAAACGCTGGTGGGGTCTCCCCGGCTGCCCCGCCGCCGACCGCCCAGCTCGGCCCTTTCCTGCGTCCCCAGAGCCCGCCCTGCCTCTCTGGCTGCCACCGCGGGCGCTTTGAACAGTCCCCGACCTCGTGCGTGCAGGGCGGCAGCGAGCACACGGACGCCCGGGCTGACCTGCCACAGGGCTTGTGATGCTTACTGTATTTACGAGACGCAAGTAGAGAGAGAAACGCTTAAACTCTCAAAATGAGTTTCTGACGGAAATACAACAGAAGGCCCAACGCTGGGAAGAGGGCTCCTCTGACGCCCCATCAGGCGCTCGACGCCTCTGGGCTGCAGGCACAGCAAGCCCACCCCGCCTGCCCCAGACCCACCCGGTCTCCTGCCCCCAGCCCCCATGGCATTTCCTTCCTGAAATTCAGACAGACGCGTCCTTCCAGCCTAGTGGGGTTCAGCTTAGGCGGGAAGGGGGACTGTGTGCCCTCCCCAGCCTTCCAGAACCTTCCCTCCTCTTTCCCCTGGCATCATCTCCAAACAAGGGACACCTGCTCACCTTTCAGGGTTGGTGAGGCAGGAGCCTGGGGCGGGGGAGAATGGCCTGGTAGACCGCGCTGCTTAGCATGTGTCTCCAGTG
The DNA here is from genome assembly GCF_009761245.1 of Sapajus apella. Lineage (NCBI taxonomy): Eukaryota > Metazoa > Chordata > Mammalia > Primates > Cebidae > Sapajus > Sapajus apella. The sequence goes on from NW_022436965.1 coordinate 10,510,548, forward strand.
AGGTCACGGTGACTTCCGTGTATCCTGGTACAGGGTTGGCATCATCTCTTCTCCTGTTTACCTGCGAGGTGACTCCAGTGCGCGAGACAATGTACGACGCAAGAAGAAAAAAGCAAAAGAACACTTTTAGTGTTTACCAAAATGTGTTCTGTAGAAATGTAACTAGTAAGCAAACAGGGGAAAATGCCAGCCTCATTTGCAGTGAATGACACTCAAGACAAAACCACACGTGCATACCTCTTTCTGTTTGTGAGATGACCGACTCAGAGGGGCGGGGGGCGTCCTAGAGTTCAGAGCTGGCGAAGGGGCTTGGACACTGGTACTCTCACCGACACTGCTGGATGCTTATAAACTTAACCTCCGTTTGGAAAGCACTGTGGCAATATGTGTCAAACTCATAATTTTTTGATACCCTTTAGTTCATGTAGTACTGCTTTTGAATGTCTATTCCATGGAAATAATCTAGCATATTTTTAATAAAAGTTTCTTGCATGAAGATGTTTATTATGGCATCATGTTTTGTAGAAAAATAACCTAAGTAGCCAACAAAAGAACAGTGGCTTAGGGAAGTAGATGAAATTGTTTGGTAGTGTGTTAGGGAATCATTGAAACCAATTACGAAACCCAGTAACATGGGGATCCTTGTGAAATACTATTTTTTTTTTAAAGCACAATGCAATAGCGTAGGATTAAAAGTATGTAAAAATGTTAGTCAAATGTAAGGGCAGTGATAATACCCATTGTTGGTTAGGCTGTGGGGAAATTAGAAAACAGTTTCCTCGTGGGAATTGCAAAGAGGGGAAATATCTTCTGAGGGCGTTTTGGCTACAGATGTGATAGATTTGACCCAATCCCTATAGAAATTTATCTAAGGAAAATAAGAATGTTTGTAAACATGTAGTCACAAGGATGTTAATAATGTTTTTAAAAGGGAAAACCTAAAAATCCAACAATAGGGGATAGTAAATATACATTAAATTATTAAGTAAAATGGATTGTTGCGAAGTCTTAGAAATGCAACAGAAGAATATTTAATAATATAAAAAAGTTTGAGATTTAGGAAATGTGAAAAAATATGAAGCAGTATGAACTTTAGGAACTTTTTTTTTAAAAAAAAAGCATAAACACTATACACTTAAAATGGTAAAGATGGTAAATTATTTGTATTTTTACCTCAAAAAATGGTTTAAAGGAGCAAGAGTAAAAAAATGCCCAAGTATACAAGTGGTTATCTGTCAGTGGAGGTTTTATTTTATTCTCTTTGCTTTTTTCTGTTTTCTCAATGAGCACATTGTTTCATAAAGCAAAATAATAAAATGCTTTAAAAATATTAGGGAAAAGGTAAGGAAAGATATCAAAATGCTACTCAAAAGAATATTAGGAAAAAGCTACATTAGGGAGATCCATTATGGAACTTTTTTTTCTCCTTTTCAGATTTTCTGTAAAATGATTATTTTTTCAGTAATATTAATAAAAGATAACATATTCATATGCAGTGAAATGTAAGGCATATATGCTTTACAGTCAATACTTTTGTCATTTGAAATTATATTTTTAAAATGCTCTCTGCAGCTCCTGCTTCCCTGGTGTGAACCTGATGGGGCATGCCCTTTTCCCGATGCATGTCACTAGCCTGTCACCAGGTGAGGAACAGCCTTACTGTGGTGGGGACTTTTCTCTGCCAGGGGCTGATTCAGGGAATAGTAGTATGTTAGAGAATCATTGAAACTAATTATGAAATCCAATAACATAGGGATGCTTGTGAAATACTAATTTTTTTTAAAGCACAATGCAATAGCATAATGCAATGACTTTCACCGGGGCTGATTCAGGGACTACCACTTTCACCTGTATCCCTTGGCAGATGAGCACTGGGAAGTCAGCTTGGCTCTCAGTTCTTGCATCTGTAAGCATCAGCGCCAACATACCTTGCACCCGCATGCACGCCCACACAGTGCAGCTCAGCCAATAAATGCCCTTTTCACATTTTGAGGCTTTTCTAAAAGCATTTGCTTCTTGTATGAGCTGGGTCCTCTTCCCAAGGTGCTCCAATAACCTCTATACCACCCAAGGCACTTCACTTCCTTTGGGACCTCAGCTTTCCCATCTGCAAATGAGGAATCCTAGCAAAAAGCTTTACTTAAACAGGTTTCGTTTTTAGTGCCTACCACTGTTGGTGGTATAATAACCTAACAGCATATGGTAGTAATAACAACTAATATTTACTGAAACTTTGCAACTGACCAGGAGCTCACACCTGTAATCCCAGCACTTTGGGAGGCCGAGGCAGGTGGATCACCTGAGGTTAGGAGTTCAAGACCAGCCTGGGCAACATGGTAAAACCCCGTCTCTAGTAAAAATACAAAAATTAGCTGGGCACGTTGGTGTGTGCCTGTAATCCCAGCTACTCAGAAGGCTGATGCCGGAGACTCACTTGAGCCCAGGAGGCGGAGGTTGAAGTGAGCTGAGATCGTGCCACTGCACTCCAGCCTGGACACAGAGCAAGACTCCTTCATCTCAGAAAAAAAAAAAAAAAAAAAGTTTGCAGCTGTACCAGGCACCAAGGCCAGTGCTTCTACCTGCATAATTCTATCTATTCTTCATGATGATCTGATGCATGCTATTATTATACCTACTTGGTGGAAGAAAAAACCGAGGCTAACGGGCCAACCTGGCTTCTACCCCCAGAGAATGGGAGAATGGCTGAATCCTACAGAAGTCAAATAATCTCTACTGTGGAATGGTCCAGAAAGACCCTTGGGTGGGACTCAGTTTGGATTAAAATCCCTGAGCTGACTCTGCAGGGCTTTTCTCACCACAGTGCACCCAGGTGACCTCCTAGGAATGTTCCTCGGAGCCAGCCATGTGCCCCTGGGCCAGGACCTGGTCAGAGGGTGAGCACTAGAGGATGGGCCAGTGGGAGGGTGACGTGGCTTTCTTCAGGTCTAAGCTCTGTCAGAGAAGTTGAACAATAACCAGTACAAAGTATCCCGTACCTTCTAGACATTTATACATTACATTTCTGGAAACCAAACCCAACATGTCAGTGGGTCCAATTCAGAGGCAAGACACTCAATTTAGGAAAATGACTACAGCATACATTTGTCTAGCATTTTACATTTTACAAAGTTCCTCCACATAGTTTATCTCATTTTATCTTCATAATTATGCCCGGGCTTGGGTATGATTATCAGGAAACAGAGAGGTTAAGTGGTTTGCCCAAGGTCACACAGCTAATAAATTACAATGCCAACTGGTAATTAAATCCAGTCTTTTGACTCCCAATCTGGTGCTCTTTCCACTCAGCACGGCAGTCTAGCGTGTCTTCTAACCCTTACATTTTAAGAGCATCACAGAGCAGGCAAGCTCTCAGATGCCAGGAACCCTGAGCCCCAGGCTCTTTCTCCACTGAGGGACGCATCTCACTGCCTCTGCTCCCCTCCCTGTCAGCCCAGCTCTAATCACCTCCTCCTCATCCTCATTCCTCTCAAAACCCCCTTCATCATTTGCATTTTGAAACTGTTTCCTTAATTATTCTCCTGCTGTTGGAAACCTGCTCTCCCCGGGCTCCGTGGCATCCTTTGATTTATCTCTGTCTGGATAACAGCTCCCCGATTCTCCTTGGGGAATTCAATTTTCATTCATTTTTCTGCTGGGCTAGATTGATATAGACCCTCTGCCCTGGTCCATATTACTCATCCCAGCAGAGAGAACCAGGGAGACCAACCCTTAGCCCGGCCCCTGGGGAGCCACTGTCTTGTTCAGGGAGCCACAAGGAGTTCTCCAATAAAAGGACAGGGGCCTTTGCTCTTCTCCATCTGTCCACCCAGTCCTTCCAGTCATTTGTCACAGGGCCTTTCAGGGGCCCACCACTTTGTCATTTGTCTCCTTCTCTTCCCAGAACCTTGCAGGGATCTTTCCCCGCTGATCAGAAGGCCGTCACTGCTCGTCTTAAACCTGCCCTGTGTCCTTGACACAGGAATTTAAGGGATATGGAAAAGAGATGGTCCTGTACTTGGGCATCCAACTCTCAAGATAAAATTCTGTCTCAGTTAGTGGCGAAGAAACAGGACACGAAAAGGGCACTGGGAACCTTACAGGAAGAAGGAAAGTAGCAATGGCTCACACTGACATTGCCAGGCCTGTTCTAATGCTGCGTATATATTCCTCATGTAACCTCCAGAAATCCGAGACAGGTACTGTCATTATCCCCATTCTACAGATGAGGAAAATGAGGAACAGAGAGGTCAAGTAATGCGCCCAGGGTTGCACAGGTGGTAAGCAGAAGAGCCAGAATGTGGTCACAGGTAGTTCAGCTCTATCCTTGCCAGCATCAGCAGCATCACTGAATAATTCTTATTTAAGGGTTCCTGGGCATGGCCAGGTAAGCCGTCCATGCAGAGTACCTGACCCAGCAAGGCCAAGTCTTCTGAGGCCCGTCTATGTAGCCATCGCATCCCATAGCTGTGTGCATAGGGGAGCTGGGGTGTTTAGTCTTGTTCCAATTTCAGAGTTAACTATCTGTATCTCTCAAAAGTCTACAGTACTGGCTGGGCATGGTGGCTCACACCTGTAATCCCAGCACTTTGGGAGGCCGAGGTGGGTGGATCACCTGAGGTCAGGAGTTCAAGACCAACCTGACCAACATGGTGAAACCCCATCTCTACTAAAAATATGAAAATTAGCTGATGGGTGCCTGTAGTCCCAGCTACCAAGGCTGATGCATGAGAATTGCTTGAACGCAGGAGGCGGAGGTAGCAATGAGCCGAGATCGCGCCACTGCGCTCCATCTTGGGGGACAGAGTGGGACCCTGTCTCAAAAAAAAAGTCTACAGTATCAAGATCATTCCTTAATTTGTGCATTCATTAGGCATCTATTGTATACCAGCTCCATGACAAGCCCTGGAAGGCAAGGACCTGGAGTGCCAAGTGCAGACTGCCCACAGCTTACTTTGCCCCAGGACTGGCAACATCCCCATAAAATTATGTCAGCAAAGTTCTCCAGATGCCTCCGTCTTCCTTGTGTTGGGAAGGGGTTGGAGAACTGGGTCAGCAAATGTGTGAGTTCTGGGCTCAGATGGCCTTTTATTCAAATCTCAACTTTGATACATTCTGGCAAGTTCCTTTTCTGCTCTCCCTAAGTTCACACAGCTAATAAGTTGCAGTGCCAACTGGAAATTAAATCCAGTCTTTTGACTAAATGGGGTTAACAATGGCACTCTACTCACAGATGGTCACCCACGGCACCTAGTAAGCATCATGACTATACCCTCTGCAGTATTTTGCTTTTTTTTTTTCTTTTCCTTGTTTTATATTTACAGGAGAAATCAGGGGACAAGAGACTCTCTCCGGTGTTTTGAAGTGACGACTGGACTTCGGGAGCTCTCCTTCCTGAGCATGCAGTTGGGATAGAGAGAGACCCGTGGCATGGAGTCTTCTTGGTTTTCTCCTTTTTGCAGATGGAGGAAACCTGCTCTATCAATTCCGTCACAAGCAGAGAACAACGTGCCAGAACTGCTTCTTGGGTGAAAATGTAGCTATCGTGTGAAAAGCTCCACTCCATCATGGCAACAGACACCTTGCTTGTACCAAGCAAAGGGGAAAGGAAGGTATAGCTGGGCTGATTCTGTATCTTTTCTTCGGAAGCTGTTCTGCCCACACTGCCTTGCACCTATGTTCTCTTCCTTTTTGTTTGTTTTCTGATTTGACTTAATCTCCAAATTTATGTAAAGAAGGAGCTTAGATTCCAGATGCTGCACAGCTGCCCCCCCCCCACTTCCTGCTTTCCCCATCTTCCCTCCAGGACTCAGCAGCATCCCAAATCCAAGAATGGTCTTAGCGACCAACATTTTTATAGTGCCTGACAGTTTAGTAGGTGGCTTTCCATAGCCCTTCCCACCTAAGCCTCACAAGGCAGGTAGGTCACGTCATACTCCAACCACTTTTTTTTTTGAGGTGGCGTATCACTCTGTCGCCCAGGTTGGAGTGCAGTGGCGCGATCTCATCTCACTACAACCTCCGCCTCCCGGGTTCAAGCAATTCTCCTGCCTCAGCCTCCCGAGTAGCCAGGACTACAGGCACCGGTCACCACACCCAGCTAATTTTTGTGTTTTTAGTAGAGACGGGGTTTCACCATGTTGGCCACGCAGGTCTCGAACTCCTGACCTCGTGATCCACCCACCTCAGCCTCCCAAAGTGCTGGGATTACAGGTGTGAGCCACCATGCCCAGCCCCAACCACTCTCTAGATGAGGAAACTGAAGCGCAGAAAGGTCGAGCTGTCTGGGCTTGACCTAGAGTTCTGTCTCAGAGCTTCTAATCAGATGGTCCATTTCTCAGCTCTTGAAGAGGACTCTAGAAATGGTGAGGAGACGTGGTGGAAAGTCCAGCCTGGCTCCATTTTAAATAGCTGCAGGTGTCAACGCTAATCTATAAAATAACTCTGTCATCGTCTTGGTGAAAGACTTTTACGGAGCAGCTTAACTCAGCAGTTTCCCCTCAGGAACTGCCTTACAACCAGAACATGTAAGTGTGCTGCATGTGGGTAGAGGGAACAGGAGAAAGGCCCAGGAGGCGTGTGTGTGAGGACAGGCGGTGAGGCAGGGGCCAGACTCCCGTTTCGGGAACCGGACAGACTTCAGTGTGGGTTCTAGCCATGCTGCCTGCCGGGTGTGACCCCCAAGAGCCTCCACTTACTTGTTTAATGGGACAGTGACAGTTCCTACCTAATAGCATTGGCAAAGGACAGATGAAGCCTTTAGCACAAGGCCTGGTGCAAGCAAAGCCCCATAACTGTGAACGCTCTTTATCGGCTCAGGACAGGCTCCCTGCCTGGCCTTCTCTTCTCACATCCTGGTGCACTATGAAGAGCTCAACACTGGTCACCAACCCTTTCTGCCTGAACACACTGACCTGCAGAAAAGGGACCAGGTCACTAGATCTGTGACCATTTTTGGTGGTCAAGGAGGAAATACTGAGAACTTTGGGGGCAGAGGATTCCCCCAGCCCTCACCTGAGGAGGTGTTCTGCAGAGAACATCGACCCTGGCTCTATTCTACATCCAAGCTTTATGTCTGTGGGAAGTTAAACCTGGCAGCCTGCTTTTTCCTGGGTTTAAGTGGGGGTGATGCTCACATAATCATCCTGAGAAAATGCTGCTGGGGGATCAGGAGATTCCACAGGCAAAGCTGCTAAGGCAAATGCTCCATGAATGTTCCTTCCACTCGCTGGCGCTTCACCAAGCTCCTCGGGCTCAGATGCAGGCCTGGCTCGACGGGTCTGGGGTCTAGGATGCTGCCTTTCTAGGGAGTTTCCCAGGAACGCTGATGCAGCTGGCCTGTGGACCTCAGGGTGTGTGGGAACACCCCAGAACTCCACTACCCAAAAAGCAGCCGCTGGCCGCCTGTGGCTGCTGAGCCCTGAAATGCGGCTGTCAGAATTGAGATGTGCTGCTAATTAAATTATCTATTAGATTTTTAAGGCTTAATACAAAGAAAAGAATGTAAAATATCTCATTAAGATATTTTTAATATTATATGTAGAAATAACAATTTAAATCTATTGGGTTAAACCTATTGTTCACATTAATTTCACTTGCTTCTTATTTGTATGTGGCTACTAGAATATTTAAATTACACATGGCTGACATTATATTTCCACGGGGCAGTGTTCTAAGGTGCTCTGACTTGGATGGTACTTTTTAAGAAGATGGATTTAGGGGGTACCTGTACACGTGTGTTACACGGGTGTATTGTGTAATGCTGGGGTTTGGGCTTCTAATGAACCCAAATAGTGAGTATCGTATCCAGTAGGTAGTTTTTTCACTGCTGTGCCCCCCGCCACCCCTTTTGGAGTCCTCGCTCAAGTGTACAGTACCGTCCACACACACACGCACACACATACGCACACACACATACACACACACACACATACCCGCACACACATACACAGAGCAGACCCCTTTCCTCCTAGCCCCTAGCACCGTTACTGGTACCAAGTAAGGATCTAGTAAGCACTGCCGGGTGCAGGAACAGAAGGCAGGCTGCCCACAGATCAGCCACATGCGCAACAGGCCCACCTCACACGGAGGAGGGGACGTCAGCTGCACAGGTGGAAGTATGACCATCTCCCCCGGCAGTGGACCTGACCTGCCACCCACCCATTCTCTGTCACCCTCCGCCCCACACTCTGCTTTTTTCAAGACTTGGGTGGCAAAGAGAAAAGCAGTGCTCCCTCCCCAGGTCTTGCCATGTAAGAGGACACTGCTGGAGAGGGATGGGTCACGGGATTGCCTGAAGTCCTGGAACATGCATCCCACAGGCCTCCTGCTAGCCGGGAAAGCCACCTCGGCTGGCCCCACGGGCCCCACCGCTTTCCTCTGCTCCCCTCCCACAGAGTTCACATCACCTCCTCAGCATCTCTTCGTGGTCCTCGCCCCACCTCTGCCTGTGGGAAGCTCATGACCACAGGGCACAGCCCAGGCATGAACCTGCAGAGACCTGACTGAGCTGCTGTCACCCAGGAGAAGCAGCCGCGGCAGCCCAAGGGAGTTTCACAGAAAGAGATGGAGTGTCTGAAGAGGCACCGCCTCCCGCCCCCAAGAATGAAAGCAGCTGCACGGGAGCCTGGATCCGCATGGCAGGCTCCGCATGGCTTTCCGGTCGGGTTTCAGGGCCTGCGGTCTGAGGTCTGGGGTGGCGGTCATCTGCAGGGAAATCCAGCCTGGGAGAGGCGCTGCTGAGCCAGGAGGGGCCCAAGCGCTCAGGAGCTGGGCTGCATCCCAAACCCCAGGGCCCTGAGCGATCTCTGCCCCTCCACAGAGGCCCCTGCTTGTGTGTCCACGTGGCCCACCCCTCCTCCTGACTAGTCCCCCTCAGTAAGCGCCGGGCACTAAGCAGGACAAAGAGAATTCTCGAAGCATGTGCACTTACCAGAGGTCACGGGAAGAATCTGCCTTCACGGTGAGGGTTTGGAGGAGGAGCAGCCCAGCCCTGCAGCAGAGATCCCGGCGGGGCCCAGGTGGCTCTAGAGAAATCAGGCGTCCCTGGGTGGGGGTAGCCTCCCTAAGGGGAGGAAGCTGGAGAAAGGGTGCCCTGGGTGGGCGGGGTGTTCCCCAGGAGGAGGCCAAGCCTGAGCCAGAGCCCTGAGGATGCCCCGCTCCTCTTTCTCTAAGAGAAGGTGCTCCGCTCCCCCTCGGAAGCTGGGGAAATGAGGGTCTGCCTAGGGGGAGGGTAGAGAGGGGCTGGAGACCGCCTCAGAGAAAATTAAATTGCACTTGAGGGCAAATTCTATTAGGGAATAGAGCCTGTCTCTCAGCAGCCTGCGTCCATTTAGGTGATTAGCTCGGCCCAACACCTCCACCCAGGGCCTGGTGAGCTCTGTCCCTCGGCTGGGGGAGCTAGGCCAGTGGCCTCTTCGGGCTGCAGCTGCCCCTGCTCCCCTATCATTCCCCCTCTCACCACTCACAGCCCCCAAGCTCTTTGACAGTAGCCCGGAGGGACGAGCACCTCGAGTCTCCTGGAGGACAGTAGGGGGTGGGCAGCTTCATGGAACACACGGAGAAAAGGACAAGCAGTGACCCAGGGACAGAGACCGATTTCCCCTGCTTCAGTCTGGAGTGGGGACAAGGGAGGTCAGAGGTCAGATGACGGAGATCACTGGGCACTGGGGGGTCAGGGGCTGGACTTGAGGGGCTGGGAGGCAGGAAGGATGGGGACAGGTGGAGGAGACAACGGGGGAGCAAGAGGCCAGGAACACAGTGTGGAGATGGACAACAGGCAGCGTCCAAGTCAGCAGGTTTTGGACGCAGGGAGAGCGGAGAGAGAGAGACAGCAGCTGGCGTCTGACCATGCCATGTAATGGCAACCTAATGCAACATAACGTAAATGGTCAAATAAACCCACCTGTGAGTGAGCCTCATCATAATAACATGCACCTTGGGCTACTGTGCTGCGTTAGTACACGTTCTAAGGGTTCAACAAATGTTGGCCGGTGCGGTGCCTCACGCCTGTAATCCCAGAAGTTTGGGAAGCCATAATGGGCAAACCAGTTGAGGCCAGGAGTTCGAGACCAGTCTGGCCAACATGGTGAATCCCTATGTCTACTAAAAATACAAAAATTAGTAGAGCGTGGTGGTGCGTGCCTGGAGGCTGAGGCAGGAGAACCACTTGAACCCGGGAGGTGACAGTTGCAGTGAGCCGAGCTGGTGCCACTGCACTCCAGCCTGGGCAACAGAGAGAGACTCTGTCTCAAAAACAAAAACAAAAGCAAAACTAAACCAAAAAACCACAAGTGTCGGGGCCACCATGAGCTGTTGGCGGTGTTCATACATGTGACACTGTCTCCGCCCTTTGGCAGAAGGGTCTAGATCTGAGGCCCTTCCAGGGCCCACTTGCCAGTCTCTTATTTCCTAGCACCAGTGGTACCTGCAGGCCCATGATCCACAGGCCCGTCTCAGCTGACTGGGCCCTCGTCTGGTCCCTACTGGCCATCTGTCCATGAAGAGATGCTTCCTCCTCTCCATGTTGATCAGCAAAAGAGTTTGCTTGTTTTCCCTCAATTTCTGGCTATAAAATTATTTCATTTGCTTAACAAACTATATTATGCACCCACAATGTGTTCTGAGGAGAGCAAGTGCTGTTTCTAGAACATGGAGAAATGCAGGCACAGGCAATTTAAAATGAGCTCTGAGCAGGAGCATGGATGGAGCCGGAGCCCATCGTCCTACGCAAGCTGACTCAGGAACAGAAAACCAAATACCACATGCTCTCACTTATAAGTGGGAGCTAAAGGATGAGAACACACGGACACACAGAAGGGAACAACACACGCCTATCAGAAAACGAAGGGTGTGGGCCAGGCACAGTGGCTCGTGCCTGTAATCCCAGCATTTTGGGAGGCCAAGGCAGGAGGATCACGAGTTCAAGAGATTGAGACCATCTTGGCCAACATGGTAAAACCCCGTCTCTACTAAAAATTACCAGGCATGTTGGCAGGTGCTTGTGGTCCCAGCTACTCGGGAGGCTAAGGCAGGATGATTGCTTGAACCCAGGAGGTGGAGGTTGCAGTGAGCCGAGATAATGCCACTGCATTCCAGCCTGGTAACAAAGCGAGACTCTGTCTCAAAAAAAAAAAAAGAAAAATGAAAGAAAACGGAGGGTGGCAGGAGGGAGAGGATCAGGAAGAATCAGTACTGGGTACTAGGATTAATACCTCGGTGACAAAATAATCTATACAACGAACCCCTGTGACACAAGTTTACTTATGTAACAAACCTGCACATGTGCCCCTGAACTGAAAATAAAAGTGAAATAAAAAATAAATAGGCCGGGTGCAGTGGCTCACGCCTGTAATCCTAGCACTTTGGGAGGCCGAGGTGGGTGGATCACAAGGTCAAGAGTTCGAGACCAGCCTGGCCAACATGGTGAAACCCCATCTTTACTAAAGATACAAAAATTAGCTGGGCGTGGTGGCGTGTGCCTGTAATCCCAGGTACTTAGGAGCTGAAGTATGAGAATTGCTTGAACCTGGGAGTCGGAGTCGGAGGTTGTGGTGAGCCAAGATCGCGCCATTGCACTCCAGCCTGGGTGACAAAGCAAGACTCTGTCTCAAAAAAATAATAATAATAAATAAATGAGCTCTGAGAACACGTAGTAGTATACAAAGTATTTCCTCCGACCGGTGGCATGAGCCATTCCAGTTTAGGGTACCCTCTCTCACAGGCTCTCCTAAGTGAGCTTCACCCTTAAACCAAGGGTTAAACCACGTACTTAACGTTGCACTCCCCCAGAGACCAACGGATTTGTATTCTTTGGGGGAGCAAAGGGGAGTCGCTCAGAAAGGGAAGGCCCCTGAGGGTGGGAAAGAGTATGCGGATGTCCCTCAGCGCGTTAGCTGCGTTGTGGTTGTGCCGACACCCGGTTCTGCTGACACCCTCCAGCCCAGAGTCTTCCTTGGTAGGGTGGCTCCTGCCCAGAGATGGGTTCCAATGAGCCCTACCCAACCCCTGATGCTTGCCCAATTTCCAGGGCACAGGCTTAGCGTCCGAAGGCACGTGGGGAGTCCGGGAGGCTGGCTGGGGTCGCAGACGGCCTGGCACCCTCCCAGTGGAGGCTGCTCAAGTTTCCCAGCCTCCAGGCTTTCTGGCTTTGGACATACCAAATTGCATCGACAATTGACAAGGCTCCTGTTTCCTGAGAACATCATCACCTCCCAACCCCAGTTAGCATAGGGGTCCGTTCCCTCCTTGGGATTCCAGTCATGTTCATGACAAGAACACCCCTGATAAAACACGCTCCCGTCCTTCACGGGGCTCTCGAACTTCCACCATGTCCCAGCCACCCACTCCCGGGGACCCTCTCCAGTGGCTCTCAGAAGGCATTCCAGGACCGCTGATTGTCATTGGCTTCACTCTCCAAGGACAATCAGTGCCTCAGTGCCAGGTAGACACCCCCTATCAGCTTGGAGACCTTGAGCAAGTTAGTTAACCACATAGATGCCTTCCTCGTAGGAAAACAGAGGAGTCCCTCCCTGTCGGGGACAGACGTGAATCACTGTGCCGAGATGTTTCTGTGAAGTCCTCAGGCCCTCTACTCCTTTACTCTTCTCTACTGACAGCCAAGAAATGGTCATGTGCGCTGTTATATTTCCAGATCGCAAGTACAGTGCCTGGCTTATTATGGCTCCTTAGTAAATATCTGTTACATGAATGAAGTGAGTCAAAGAATTTCTAAGTGATCCAATCCACTGGTCAGGCCTAAGAATAGAAGAAACCCGAGCTCATCTTCCCTGGGTCTGCAGGGCTGCAGAGGCAGCACCCACTCTCGGGAGCAGTGGAGTGGCCTGTGGTGGCTCTGTCAGGCCTGGTTAGATGACGGGGCCTGTGATTGGTGTGGGCAGCTGGCTAGATGCTCACAGTTACGCTGCTGTCAGGGCACCACTTACCTCTCATCTGTAATGGTTCCTGGCTTTTTATGTACTTCCTGCTCTCCCATAGCACTCCACAGACCCTATTACATTCGCCACGTGGTCTCCTGTGATGAACGCTTGAGCCTGGGAAAATGATCCAGAAACCGAGGCATCAGCCGTCGGCTGCAGCCACTGGCGGCTGCAAAAAGGTTGGGGTTCTGGCCTATGCACTTTGTGTGTGATTCTCCAGGCCCAGGAGCATGTCCAGTTCTTGCCACATTTACAAGTCCTGGCTGTTCCTCCAGCCAGCTCAGGAATCAAGTCTCATGCACCTCTTAGCATCACAGAATCATACCATCAGATTGGAAGGCATCTTAGAGGTCTTCCAGCTCAACTGCCCACCCCCTGCTGAATTATGTCTGCGGCATCCCTGGATGATAGCCATCTGGCCTCCTTGTGAACGCAGCAGGTGTTGGGGGCTGTCTGTTTTCAGAGGCAGCCGGAATCATTGCTAGGCAGGTCTACAGCAGGTCTTCCGCTTCCCACAAAGTTCTGCCTTTGAATAAAGTAACTTGAAAGTGATTTTCCTGGGTTGTGTGTGTGCGCTGTTTAAGCGCTAATTTAGTTAGCACTGAAATTACTGTAAATAAGTACTTTCGAAATGACTTTAACATCTGGAGTTACTCGTTTTTTCCACCCCCCTTTTTTTTTTTTTTGAGATGGAGTCTCGTTCTGTAGCCCAGGCTAGAGTGCAATGGCCTGATCTTGGCTCACTGCAACGTCCACCTCCGGGTTCAAGCGGTTCTCCCGCCTCAGCCTCCCAAGTAGCTGGGATTACAGGCATGCACCACCATCCCCAGGTAATTTTTGTATTTTTAGTAGAGACGACGTTTCACTATGTCGGCCAGGCTGGTCTTGAACTCCTGAACTTGTGATCTGCCCGCTTCGGCCTCCCAAAGTGCTGGGATTACAGGTGTGAACCACCACCCTGCCACCACAATTTATTTAACCCAAAATAATAAGAGTAAGAGTTGATCTCCAAGCTTCCACATTGGATATTTGCTTTTTCAAAGTGGGCAACTGATTTTTAACTACGTTTTAAATTGTTAAGTCTTTTCTGAGACATGGTCTTATTACTCTGTGGCCCTGGCTGGGTGCAGTAGCATGATCATGGCTCACTGCAGCCTCAACCTCCCAGGCTCAAGCGATCCTCCCACCCTCAGCCCCCTGAGTAGCCGGGACGACATGCACACACCACCATGCCAGGTTAATTTTCATATTTTTTGTAGAGATAGGGTTTCATCATGTTGCCCAGGCTGATCTCAAACTCCTAGGCTCAAGGGATTCACCTGTCTCGGCCTCCGAAACTGCTGGGATTGCAGGTGGGAGTCACTGTACCCGGCCCATTATTTTGGTAAAATACAAAAAAGAAGGGGTGTACTGGTATTCCCATTCACCTAACACGTGGAAGATTCCTGGTTCAAAACCAGGTGGAAACAAGCAGTTATTTTTCCTTCTGGCTGGGTGTGGTATCTCCTGCCTGTAATCTCAGCACTTAAAAAATTGCTCTACACCATTTTGTTGCCACTTACATGATCACACGCTTAAAGATTACACACCATTATGTGTGCCACACAGCATTCTCCCACGTGGAGTAGGCCCTTGATGCTGCTCAGAAGAGGCCACGGTCCTGTGCTGCACAGGTGGCCGTGATGAACCGCATCTCTGACATTCCAGTGTTCTTGCGGAGTGCCTTCCTCTTGAGTCTGGCCTGGGCCTGCGATTTGCTTAAACCGACAGAATGTACCAGAAGTGACACTGTCCCCGTTCTGGGACTAAGTTTGGCACTTTGCTTAGCAGTTTGGGGAGTTTTGAGCTCCCATCTGAGGAAGAAGTCCAGCTACCCTGCCAGGGAGACCTTGTGCCTTGTGGAGACAGTATATGGAGGGAGGTGGGGAGAGAGACGCGGGTCGGGCGCGGCATGAGGAGCAAGGAGTGGGGTGGGGAGGGAGAGGCCCAGCTGCCCCAAGAGTTCAGCTAAGCCCAGACTTCAGCCTGCCCGCCAGCTGAATGCAGCCACATTAATGACCCTGGCAAGACCTGCAGAAGAGCTGCCCAGCTGAAACCAGCCCAGACTGCAGAGTCATGAGAAAAGTAAATGTGTGTTGTTTGAAGCTAAGACATTTTGGGGTGGTTTGCCAGACAGCAGTAGAGAACGGAAATAGGCCAGAACACAATGCCGCATCAGATTAACCCCCAAATGTCAGTGGCATAACAAAAGGCAGGAGACTAACATTTTACATCTGGAATGTGTGGTTTCCCTTGTGGCCAAGACAGACGAAGGCACACTGGAGAGTTGAGCTGAGCACCTTAGCCCTGCGCTAAGTGACATGCATCGCTTCCCTTCCCAGGGGTGGCGCTCGCTTCCATCTCATTGGCTAGAACTGGTCACGTGGCCCTGCCTGCACGGGGCTGAAAATCCGGGGAGCGAATGGGACGGACTGACATGGGAGCATGGTTGCCTCTGCCAGTGTTCTTGGACTTAACATTCAAATGTTCAAACACGTGTGAGTGACTTGGAAATGCACTGATAAGTAGCAGATAGTTCTCCTGAAGTAGAAATTTTCCCCATTTTATTTTTATTATAGAAGTAATACGCATGCTTTGCAAATAATTCAAACACCTAAGTGTCTATAGTAGCAATGAATAGCCCCCCACTACTGTAAAATTCTGCTTTGCAGAGGTAACCCCCAGTAGGAATTTGATGGATGTTTCAAGTTTTTCTCCTAAGTTCCTAACAGGTAGAAACGCACACGTAAAGCAGTATCTTTTAAATTCAAACACGTTTACTGTTTTCAGTCTATCCATACTGCTTCAGTAATCCATACTGTTCTTTGGTTTGCTTTTATTATTGAATAGTCTATTATGGAAGTTGTGTCACGTCAGTGTATATAGGTTTATTTGGTTTGCTTTGCTTTGCTGTTTTGTTTTTGAGCCAGGGTCTCACTCTGTCTCCCAGGCTGGAGTGGCATCATGGCTCACTGCAGCCTTGAACTCTTGGCCTCAAAGCATCCTCCCACCTCAGCCTCCAGAGTAGCTAGGAGTATGGGTGTGCACCACCATGCCAAGCTAATTACAATTTGTTTTAATGGAGATGGGGGGGTCTTGATATTTTGCCGAGGCTGGTCTTGAACTCCTGGCCTCAAGTGGTCCTACCACCTTAGCCTTCCAAAGTCCTGGGATTACAGGCGTGAGCCACCCTATCCTGCCATTTTTCAATGGTTGTTAGATGCTCCACAATGTTACTATACAGTAATTTTGTCACCTGCTGATGGGCAGACTAGTTACTACAGATACTGCCATGAACATTCTTGTACCTATATTTTTCCACAGATACCCACATATTCCTACAGGTTAGATCCTGGAAATGGATTTCCTGGGGAAGAGCAGGCACCTTTACCATTCTGATAGGTTACTGTCAGAAAGCAGCATATTCGGTACATCCAGAAAGGGTGTACCATGTACAGATCTAATACTGTTTCTGAGAACTTAAATATCCTTTAAAAAGCACTTTTGGTATCTCTCATCTTCCCAGGATGCTGAGTGAAACCAGGCCTGGGGCAGCAGGCAGTTAACTTGTAGCAAAATCAGGAAGTGTTTTACTTAGCGGTGGGAGCTGGAGGCTGTGTGTTCATTTGTCAGCCATTAACTGAGCAGCGAGGGTGACAAGCAGAGAGTTAAGGGAGGGACAGAATGAGCTCCTGCCTTCCGGGAGTTCACAGTCTGACTGGAAGGCCGAGGAGTCAGCACACAACTTCAGCACGAAAGAGGGGACACCGACGGTGCTCGCTGTGGCCTACCCACCGGAAGGACAGCCTGGCTGCAGCGAGGGTGAGGTGCCCAGAGAAGGCTTTCAGAGGTGGTGGCATGTGAACCCAGGCAGGAGTTTGGTGGGGAAGAATTTTGGGGAGGCAGGGGAGAAGAGCACATGCAAAGGCCCAGCAGTGAGGGAGCCTGAGACCTGGGGAACCCACAGATCCTGCAGTCCTGCCTGGGGTGAGGGGCACTGGTGGGGTGGGTGGGGGGCAGCTGAGCCCCCTCAGCGAGGTCCCGCACTACGGGATATAAAAACCTGGTCCTGAGGCCTAGACTTCTTCACCAGTACATCTTCCTAAAAAACACCTACGGCGGTGCCCTCTCCTGCTGAAGCACCCCAGTGGCCCCGCTGCCCACAGAGTCCAGCTGTTCCTTCGCTCCCACATCCCACCTACTCACTCTTAGTCCCTCCTCGACTGTCCCCACCCTTGCCACTCATGCTGACCTCCTGGCAAGCCTCCGGCTCTTCCTGCATGAGCCCCACGCCCCCACCTCTCCTGGACCCCACCGCCGAGAGGAGGAGGCAGCTGCTCAGGGCCCCCACACCCCCTGGCCGCCCGTGTGTCCATTCTCCTCTGGCCTCCACACTCCCTGAGAGCAGAGCACCTCATCAGTATTTGCTGTGAGTGTTACCATCCCTCCCCCAATTCTTCTCCCCCAGGAGAAGCCCACCCAAAGCTCTCCTCTGGAGGGGACAGTTTCAGGAAGAGCACTTCTGTAGGGGACTTCGTCCCACGTTGGAAGCATCTGTGACTGTGGCCTCCAGTAATGAGCTTTTAAAACATGTTCTAGACGGGCTGGGTCATCCCGGCACTTTGGGAGGCCAAGGTGGGGGCATCACTTGAGTCCAGGAGTTTGAGACCAGCTTGGGCAAAACAGCAAGACCTCATCTCTACAAAAAATAATTTAAAAAAATTAGCTGGACGTGGTGATGCACACCTGTAGTCTTAGCTACTTAGGAGGCTGAGGCTGGAGGATCCCTTGAGCCCAGGAGTTTGAGGCTGCAGTGAGCCATGATCACACCCCTGCACTCCAGCCTAGGTGACAGAAAAAAAAAATACACATCCAGAAATTCCTTGATACCTCCCTCCCCTAGCCCCCAACACACACACGACATTTATTCTCTTCAGTCACAGGAATGAGACAATGGTGACAAGGAGTGTTGCTGGAGCCACAGGCTGGACACAGAAAGGAATTCTTTCAGAGAGAAACAATCAGCCCTGCTCTGTCCCTCAGGCCTGGGAGGTGGAAGCTTCCTTTAGGCTAGTAATCCACCATGAAAGCCGCATTTCACACTTGTGCCCTGGAATAGGCCAGCAGGGAATTGTTTCTGGAGAGTGAAAATTGGAACTCATCAGGGTCATTTGTTCGTTTTACCACACACATTTCAGGGTTGGTGCTCAGCCTCTGAACTGTGGCAGCCGTGACTGAAGCTAGTATCAGAGAGACTGAGGGTGGAATCTCTTTACTCTTATTGGAGAGGCTTGGCCAGCTGACCACAAATCTGGCTGCAGGCCCTGGCATGTCATTCACCTGCAGTCATTTGGATTAGTCAGTCATCTTAGCACCTGGACCCTCCTGAAGGGAGTTGGAGAGGAAAGAATCTCCTGCCAGGCTTACTGGGCAGGCTTGTCCTGGGGTCTACAGGATGATGGTAGCAGTAGCCTTGGACACTGCAAAAATCTTCTCCAAGATAGAAGGATCACTTGAGGCCAGGAGGTCAAGACCAGCCTGGGCAACATAGAGAGACTCCATCTTAAAAAAAAAAAAAAAGAAAGAAAGAAACAATTTAGCTGGGTGGGGTCACGCATGACTGTAGTCCCAGTATCTTGGGAGGCTGAGGCAGGAGGATCGCTGGGGCCCAGGAGTTCCAGGCTGCAGTGAGCCATGATCAGACCACTGCACTCCAGCCTGGATAGCAGAGTGAGACCTTGTCTTAAAAAAAAAAAAAAATTCAGAATAAGGTTGAGTTCTATTAAAAAAAATTCCTTGTGGACTTTTGATTAATGTTACATTGGATGTTAGATTATTTGGTAAACTTTGATCTTTACAATCTTAAGCTGTCCATCCATAAATGTAGACTCTCTGTTTAGTAAGATCTTTGTGTCTTTTGTAAGAATACCTTCTCACTATGAGAGATCATTGTTCATTTCTTCACCTGATTATAATCTCTTTGTATTAGTCCGTTCTCATGCTGCCATGAAGAAATATCTGAGACTGGATAATTAATAAGGGAAAGAGGTTTAATTGACTCACAGTTCTGCATGGCTGGAGAGGCCTCAGGAAACTTACAGTCATGACGGAAGTCACCTCTTCATGGGGTGGCAAGAGAGTAAGTGTCGAGCAAAGCAGGAGAAGCCATCAGCTCTCATGAGAACTCACTGTGATGAAAACAGCGTGGGGGAAAACGCCTCTGTGATTCAATTATCTCCACCTGGTCCTGCCCTTCACACATGCAGATTATTACAATTCAAAGTGAGATTTGGGTGGGGACACAGAGCCAAATCAAATCACACCTCCTATCATCTTGCCACAGAAATGAAATCAGAGACCTCTATTTTATTTACCCCTATTCCCCCCAGTGCCTGGATGTTACTGGCTCTACCTTACTGATGGAAAAAACTGAGATTTAGAGAAGTTGGGCCAGGCATGGTGGCTCACACCTGTAATCCCAGCACTTTGGGAGGCCGAGAGGGGTGGATCACCTGAGGTCAGGAGTCGAGACCAGCCTGGCCAACATGGTGAAACCCCATCTCTACTAAAAATACAAACATTAGCTGGGCATGGTGGCACACACCAGTAGTCCAGCTACTCAGGAGGCTGAGGCAGAAGAATCAGTTGAACCTGGGGGGCAAAGGTTGCAGTGAGCTGAGATTGCGCCACTGCACTCCAGCTTGGGCGACAGAGTGAGACTCCGTCTCAAAAAAAAAAAAAACCAAAAGAGAAGTTGAACTTCCTGCTGTGGCACAGGTCATCAGCCACAGGGCTGTGGTTTGTAGTGAAAGAGGCAGGAGAAGAGTTTGTGGGGGCCAGCTGGTGGAAGGCATGGTGCTACACTGAGATTTGGCCTTTACCCCACGGGTGAAAGGGCAAGAGATTCTGAAAGATTGTGAGCAGGGGCCAGATGATAGGAAAGCAGAGATTTAGTGGAGCTCCACAGGCAGTGAGCTCGGGGAGGCAGGGTAGAGTCCAGGAGGCAGGGTGGAGGCTTAGCAAAAAGAGGAAGAGAAGCCAAGAGGCCAGAGCAAACGGAGCCTATCAGGAAGATGGGAAGAGGCACTCGCTAGTCCTGAGGAGTGAGAAAGAAACCGCGGGGGCCAAGAGAGAAAAGGGGCTTTGAGGGGAAGACGAGGAGCTTTCCGTCACCCCAGCTGGAGTGCAGTGGCATCCATGCATTCAATATCCATTAATATATATGTATTTTCTTTTTTAAAAATAAGATCATACTATACAGAACTGGTTTTGTAACAATATTTTCAATTAACAGTGTGGTGTGAAAATAATTTCAGGTTAAAAAATATATACTTTCAAATCATTTGTATTTATTTTTTATTGTTTAGAGACAGAGTCTTGCCCTGTGAAGTGCTGTGATCATAGCTCACTGCAGTCTTTTTTTTTTTTTTTTTTGGGACGGAGTTTCGCTCTTGTTACCCAGGCTGGAGCACAATGGAGCGACCTCGGCTCACCGCAACCTCTGCCTCCTGGGTTCAGGCAATTCTCCTGCCTCAGCCTCCTGAGTAGCTGGGATTACAGGCACGCGCCACCATGCCCAGCTAATGTTTTGTATTTTTAGTAGAGATGGGGTTTCACCGTGTTGACCAGGATGGTCTCGATCTCTTGACCTCGTGATCCACCCACCTCGGCCTCCCAAAGTGCTGGGATTACAGGCGTGAGCCACCGCACCCGGCCTCACTGCAGTCTTGAACTTCCCAGCTCAAGTGGTCTTCCCGCCTCGGCCTCCCAAAGTGCTGAGATTACAGGCATGAGCCAACACGCCCAGCCCTCAAATCATTTTTAGATGTTACATTGTATTCCACTGTAAATCTGTATACCAGAATTTACTCAACATCCCACTCTGAACGTTAGGTTAATCTTGTTTTGATATTATAAATATTTATCATGTAGCGACGCTTAGTAAATACTCTCAGTGACTTTCTTAGAATAAATTCCAGAAATAGAATTGTTGGATCAAAGGTTATATACTTTCTTAAGGCTTTAAAAAATATGTTACCAATTACATTATGATCTATTTCCCACCTCTTGTGTCGGTTTATACTACCACTAGCAGTACATGAGAGGACTGGGCGGGGGAGATTGTATTTTCTTAAGATGCTGGCAACTGTATCTCCCATGTCACATGGTGTTCGCCATGTCACATGGTGTTCCAGAACTCGGTCACACCCTGTTGAAGGTGGAGCCCAAGGTTCCTCCGCTTGAACATGTTCAGGCCTTTCTGTCTGCATCCTGGGTGAGCTGTTACATCAGCCTCAACCAACAGACAACCAGAAAAGTCAAGCTAGGTGGCTTCTGAGGCTAGGACATGAAACGCCAGCCTGAAGAGCCCGGCCACCATGCTGTGAGGAAGTCTGAGCAGCCCATGGAGAGGTCCATGGAGAGAGGACTGGAGGCCCCTCCCACAGCCCCAGCTGGGCTTCCGGACACCAGCCAACACCAACTTGCCCAGTGAGCTGCGTCCAGAAACGCTGCACCCAGCGGCCAGGAGCTGTTCTGTGCTGAGCTCTGATCATGTTCCCAGTTTAGGAGCAAAATGAGTGACTGTTGTTTCAAACCATTAAGTATGGGAGTGGCTGTTACACAGCAATAGATAACTGATACATCTCATTTCCCCTCTCTCCAGCGACACTAGGTATCATCATCATCATTATAATTAATTTCTTTGCCAACAGGTTAGTCAAAAAATTGCATCTCTCAATTAGGCCCTTTATTTTCAATAGGGATTTAGTGCTTTTATTTACAATAGACGCTGTTAAAAACCAAAATTATAACAAATTTGAAAATCTTTTTTTTTTTTTTTTTTTGGAGGGGGGGTTTCACTCGTTACCCAGGCTGGAGTGCAATGGCGCGATCTCGGCTCACCGCAACCTCCGCCTCCTGGGTTCAGGCAATTCTCCTGCCTCAGCCTCCTGAGTAGCTGGGATTACAGGCACGCACCACCATGCCCAGCTAATTTTTTGTATTTTTAGTAGAGACGGGGTTCCACCATGTTGACCAGGATGGTCTCGATCTCTTGACCTCGTGATCCACCCGCCTCGGCCTCCCAAAGTGCTGGGATTACAGGCGTGAGCCACCGCGCCTGGCACAAATTTGAAAATCTTAATTGGCTTTATGATTCAAGAATTGGACAGCCCTCGGAACCCAGAACAGGTTCAAGGAACTTCAGGGCTGCAATGGACTCAGAATTTATGGGCAGCAAACAGAAGTGGGATACAGAGTTTAATTGGATTGCCTTACATGAATCTGTCAGCTACCTACAATTGACTAAAGCTCAGCTGCTGTAAGTAACTGACAGCCACTTCTTAGATGAATATACTTCTAACTACTTTCATTGAGCATGAATGACTCCATATTGGTTTGATCTGCTGGCTATAGCATAGGAGCCCAGGCCAAATCAGTGGCCTCCTACAAATTTTATTTAACAGACTTTAGTATCCTTTAATCCGATTTATTTTCCTTGCTATTTTTGCATTCCAAAAGAAATATTTTATTGCAAACATTCAAAAACAGATTTAAGTCAAAGCCAGGCCTAGGGCGAGGCTATTGAGGCACTCGCTGTCGGGAGGGGGTGGGGGGCGGGCGCTGTACTTGCAGGCCCCTGAGGTCAGCTGTCGCCTTCACTTTTGCATCCCGGCACCTCACTTGCGTTGCCCTAGTCCCAGCCCTGACTTAAGTTCATCCTAATCTCACTTTCTAAATATAACTGCTATTCACAGTTTGGTGTGTATTCTAGACTTTTTCTAGACAAAACATTAGCATATCTATAACAATAGCAACTTATGTTTATAGAAATGTATCCTTCTTGGACATTTTATCAGGTCAATAAATGCAGACCTAGCTCATTCTCAAGATGGTATGTTGCTTAAGAGTCATAGCCCTTTGCCATGTTTACAGCATGTATTTTCCCAGCTTTTTAATACACAGCTTGATTTTGCTTTTTTTTTTTTTTTTGCTTTTTTTTGTTTTGAGATGGATTCTCGTTCCGTCACCCAGGCTAGAGTGCAATGGCACTATCTCGGCTCACTGCAACCTCCACCTCCCAGGTTCAAGGGATTCTCCTGCTTCAGCCTCCTGAGTAGCTGGGATTAGAGGTGTGTGCCACCACACCTGGCTAATTTTTATATTTTTAGTAGAGATGGGGTTTCACCATGTTGGCCAAGCTAGTCTCAAACTCCTAACCTCATGATCCACCTACCTCAGCCTCCCAAAGTGCCGGGATTACAGGCGTGAGCCACTGTGCTTGCCCTTGACTTATTTCTTAAAAGTGATGTCAAGTAGATTGATTTCTCACATTAGGTGAATTTTCCATTGTTTTCATGCTTTCAAAAACAGTGAAGTATTCAATTATATTGCCCTCGTATTTTTTGGCATAGCTTATTAACCTACTGAGATGTATTTGATGGTGTGAAGGTGGGCTCTTACCTGAATTTTCTCCCAAATAATCACTATTCTCAACGTCATTTGCTAAGCAGTTCCTCTCTCCCCAGCGCAGAACTCTGTGACCACTGGAACCTGGATGGTGAAGAACTCGATGGGGACAATGCAGAGCAGATTCAAACTAGGTAAGATTCTTAGCCCCTTCCAAATACGAGCTGCTCTTCCGTGGTGGGCAGAGGCTCCCAGGCAGACACAGGTGAAAGGCGTCAAACCATTGCAGCAGGGGAGACGGGGGGCGGTTAACAGGCAGCACCTGAGGCCCACTTTCCTCCCGAAGAATGCGCAGCCCCGGGAAAAGAGCTTTTGCTCTCTCAGTAAAAAGATGACCAAGTCTTACCAAAGCAGCAGCTGGAGCTGCCAGCGCCATCAGGTGGCTCTCACCCTAGCCCTAGAGTCGAGATGCTCCCTGAGTCCTCACCTACTAAGGTCAATGTCTCCATGGACTGTCCCTTCGCTTTGTCCTCTCACACTGACAGAGGTCTCCTCCTCTGCCTTGTGACTTCCAAACTCTCTTCCACTGTGACCCAGGCCTGGCACAAACCCCCTGGGCAGCAGTGAAACCTGGAGTGACAGGGCCAGTGAGGGTCGCCAGAGAGACTTAGCCGGCAGCCATGCAGTCCACCGGACCCTCGCTGAGGCCACTGGCGCCCAAGACCATTGGTAAGTGAGTTGTGGGGAATTCTTCTGCAGGGCAGGGGCCAAGGCTGTGAGAGGGGGCCTCCTTTGTAGCAAACAGTGAACTGTGTCACCGAGACCCCCGTAACTGGGGACCCCATGGTCTGGCCTCTGTCTATGGACTGTGCTTCTGGGGCCAGGCAGAGGGCAGAGGCCCAGGGTGGGAGAGGGAGGGCTGAGAGGGCAGCTGCTCGCCCTCTTGGGTATGAATGATCCTCCAGGGCAGCAGAGAAAGGGAAAGCAAGGGTCAGGGCCAGGTGTGGCCAGGTGTGACACCTGATGCCAGGGCTCTGTCCTGCACAACAGCAGGCCTGAGAAGGGACCAGGAGTCGGGTATGAAGATTCAATTGCTTTTCTTGGAGTTTGGTTTAGTTCTTAAAGCTAGGGGTGGGAATCCTATCGCCCTGCCCAAGAAGCAGCCTTTCCTTTCAGAGGAGAGGAGGAGGGGGGAAGGGGTGAAAGGGGTGTTGAAGGGGAAGAGGAGGGATGCTGGGTCCACCCTGGAGCTTTCCTGGCACCTGGGGGAGAATGAGGCAGTGATGGGGTGCGGAGGCCTATGGGACACTCTGCCCCAAGGCTGTCAGGCTGGTGTGCGCTCTCCCCTTTCATAGCTGGCCCGGGATTCTATCAGGACACTGATCATATAGGCTGTGATTTCCTTTGGCCAAGAATCCTTTCTCTGGAAGGCCCTGCAGGGAAAACCTCTCCCCTCTGCTCTGCATGGGGCTGCCAATACATGGATGGGAATCCCAGGAAGAGGGAGAAGAACTTAGCAGGGACCTGCAAGCTAAATCTGCGGCCCCCCTTTCACAGATGAGCTAAGCCAGGGTCATGCCCAGCCTGGTTAGCGGCAGGAGCAGGAGCCCGGTCTCCTCCCCTCCAACAACCAGGCCTAAAAACAAGGACCCCAGACGGCACTTCGGCCTCAATGCAGGGAATGGGGCGAGAGCTCTGGAAAAGGTGGATTCCTTCAGGGTTTCCCCGCTCCCTGCCACCAACACACAACAGATACCCTCCAGAAATCACCCCATATGGCCTTCTAGTCATGGCAGCAGTCACCAGATATACAATCTGGAAGACGAAAAGGGTGGTTAGTGCCACCGTGGGAGGGAAGAAGGGCTGGCCCCCAGCGCACCACATAAAGTCTCGGGAAAGTCTATGATTCTTCCAGTGGAACAGGACACGAAGCAGAACCATATGTGTTAGAAGGTGTGGAGACTGCAGCTCCGGGGTTGAGCGGGGTGGAATCTGGGGTCAGGTCCTAGATGTACCTCTCACCATTTGGCAGAATAAGGCAAATGTATTTATTTCGGTGGGGGTAGAGGGGATGGGATGTTTCTCACTCTCTTTAAGGCTCTGCTGCTTCATCTAGTGTTGTTGGAGGATTAAATGAGATTAAAATGAGCGCAAAGTTCAATAAATTGTAAACATCAATACTCCAACAGCACACACAGTTCGGGCATTTTAGGAGCCCATCTCATGGGGGAGATCGTAACTACTGTGGCACATGGGGGTGGGGAGGCATTTTCCACTCCACACCTCAGTTCAGCTGTGGATGGTGGCACCTGCCAGGGTGGCTTGGGGCTTGCCACTTAGACACCCTTCACAGAATACCTGTGGGAATGGCACCGCCTAAGCACAATGGAGCCCCTTGAGTTTTCGGGTATTAAGACAGGAGGTGACACGACCTGAGCAGTGGGCTACCATTAAGCACTTACTGTTTACCCAGCGTGGTACAAGAGTCTGGTAGGTGGGTAGTTTATCTCCAATGATGTAGTGACAAGGGAATGAGAAGTAAGTTAACTTGCTTGAAGTCACAAAGCCAGTGAGTGCTGGAAGCTGGACTCAAACCTGATGTCAGATTTCAGAGTCCATTGTCTTCAGGGCTGGACTTGACCCCCCACCGACCCAGAGCCCAGATTTGAGGGTTCCCTCTGAGCCCTTCCTCCAGGGTCAAGGCTGGCTGGGTCCCCTGGAGCCCTCTCCTCTACCCCTACACCCAGAGGACAGACTGTGCCAGGGGTCCTCCCACCCCCACCCCATACCAAGGCCCCTCTTGGACCTCCAAGAATGCTGCAAGGAGCATCCCTCAGGGCTGCAGTCCCTCCACACCACCTCCGTGGCCCCTCCACCCTCAGCCCCGCCCCTCCCACTCCCTGGCTTCCCATCCTTCAGGTCTGGGAGAAGCCTCCCCAGCACCCTCCCTGCTTGGCCTCTCTCCTTCAGAGCCCTCAGCACACCTGTCCTTGGAATGGAAGCTCCACAGCAGCAGGGCCACATCTGTTTTATCTTCAGTTTCCAGCCAGTGCAGCATTGCAGAAATCCTTAATAACACTTTTTTAAAGTTTTTCTCAGAATTTAATTCATTCTTTTTGTTTGCTGACTTAGCACATGCTTTCTCCTCTGCCCGTAACCCCCCACCCACTGTCCCTCCTTATTTTCCCTTTTTTTGCTAACACCTACTGGTCTTTCAAAGCTCCACGCCGCTGTCTCCTTGAGGAAATTGTTCCTGAGCTCCCAGTAGGTAACATGCCAGACAGAGGTGAGGTTCTCTGTCCTGCCCCAGACAAGGAGCCTTTGTTTTGCAGGGCTCCCCTGGGGACCCTCTCTTGCCATGGGGGCCTCTAGAGAAGCCATCAGAAGGGCACTGAAGACTCAGCGAGCCCCAGCTCCCAGCCTGGCAGACTGGGTGGGGGAGGGCCCAGCTGGTGGCCGAGGCTGGTTTATCGATGCTGCTGAGAGCCCAGGGGAAATCAAGGTGAAAGGCAGCCGCGCTGCCGAGGAGGCCCACCCGTTTATCAACCAGAGGGGCTGGGGCTGGGCGAACGAGGCTCGGCTGCCACAGGCAGCTGTGAGGTGGGAGGTCCACAGCACTCCCGGGGCCTGGAGGCTGAGCCACACACTGGGGAGCCCGGGCTGCTGCTGTGACAGCGTTTCCAACGCAGCCCTCATTCTAGGTAACTGAGTTCGGCTTTAGAAATATGGTCACAGAAATCCCCTGCACTTGGCATTGGGAGAGGAGCCCTGGGGGGTTGAGGGGCAGGCGTATTCAGTGGCCTTGGTCCAGTGGGCACAGTGGTTGCTGGCCCTGGGAGTCTGTCACCCTCCTGCAGGCTGGGGTTGCCTTCTGACCTTGGACTCCTGCCTGTCCCACAGGCCCCCAGCCAGGGCCAGCCCAAGGGGAGCAGGTGGTGAGGTGCAGAGCCCAACCAGGATGATGGAGCCACTGGGTGCCTGGAGCAGGGCACAGAGAGGGGATCCCCCCAGGAGCCCAGCAAAGCACTGCAGCTAAAGAGGTCGGGAAACACTCAGGGAGACTGCCGTCCCTCCCCCGCCCCAGCTGTCCCATAGCGGGAGCGGCCTTGGCATCCCACCTGCTCCACACAGCACCCAGGCCATCTGAGCAGAGTGAAGATGTCAAAGAGAAAACCCCAAATCGGATTGAAGCTCCTGCTCCCCCTTAATGAGGTTCATTATCAGCGGCTCTGATCCTTGTAAAACCCAGCAGGCCGGATTAAGGGCAGGCTCTCTAATCCTGGCTGACTCCTCCCTACCGAGTGGCCAGCCCCGTAGCTCAGACAAGCCCTTCCTTCCTGGAGGAGGAGCTGCAAGTAGGCAGGTGCAGACTGGCTCCCTCGTCAGCCTGGGGCACCGAGGCAGGAGTTCTCAGGGAGGGTGGGGGCAGGCAGTGGCAGAGCGCACATCCAGAGGCCTGTCCCAGTGCATGAGGCCGCTGTGGGGTTTGAGGTGCAGGGAGCTCTATGGGCATCTGTGGCCAGGAGCTGCATGGGCTGGCGAAACCGAGTCTGGCTGCAAGTGGGGCTGCTGGTGGGGCTGGTCTCTGTGCATTCTGTCCAGACCTGGACACTAGGTCTCCAAGCAGTAAGTTAAAGAACACACCGATGCCTGCCTTAACAAAAATAGTTTATTCCACACGCCTCCCAAGCAGGGAGTAGTGTGCAATCAAGCACATGTGCGGCACTGCCTCCCCCAGACCTAACCTCTGCACGCTGGAAGGCGAAACCTGGAGAGAGAAGACACTCTGCTCCCCAACTTCTACCCAGTACCCTCCAAAGATGAGCATTTATCTCGGAGACCAAAACAAGAAAGGACAAGACACCAGACTCAGAGGGGGCAGAGCTCAATGGGGAGAAGCGAAAGCAGCCACCTCCTGCAGCGAAGCCAGGGCCAAGGCACTAGAGACCCACCTCCTTCCTAAGCCACCACCTGAGCAGGCCCCGCCAAGCAAGCCACTCACACCCTACCGCCCAGCAACCACGGCCTGCCTCACCTGGGAGACCAGCACGACTTCCAGAAGCTTCTACACCCCACCCTGAAACCAGAACCCACCCATGAGGTCTGAGGAGCTGGAGGCTGGCCCGGGGTGGTCCTTCCTCCCAGGGTGCCAAGGCTTCTTCATTGTCCGGAAGGGAGCGGGGTGGGCGGAGCCCCAGCAGGCAATGAGGGGTTCCATTCCAGCCCACCCAG
Organism: Sapajus apella; assembly: GCF_009761245.1. Lineage (NCBI taxonomy): Eukaryota > Metazoa > Chordata > Mammalia > Primates > Cebidae > Sapajus > Sapajus apella. The sequence continues at coordinate 10,539,164 of NW_022436965.1, forward strand.
CTCAGGGGACCCTCCTCTAGCTTCATTTGCCCCAACTTAGGGCCAAGACCAAGCAGGAGAGATTGAGGCTCCAGTGAGAAGCAGGACTTCAGATAAGCTGAAAAACAGGAATGTGGAGCTGAGGGACCAGGGACTGCACCGCCCATGCCCGCTGTCGGGGACTGCCCTCTCCGCACAGCAGGGGAACCTGGACCCTGCTCCTGTCTTTTGTGCCAAAGGAGCTCTCCGTCCTAGCAGCCCTAAGAAGCTTCACTGGAGCAACTGGTTTTCCTGAATATCCCACACTTCTAAGCCAGACAAGGAGCAAGGGGTGGGAGGGGAGGGAACGGGGTCGGGGGCTGGAGGAGCTCCCGATGCCGGCTCCCTCCCCTGCTGCCTCCCCAGGTGGTTCAGGCTACAGGGTGGCCAGCATGGCCCTTCAGAGCCCTTATCTTGGCCCGGAAGTAGGTGTACATGGCCAGCAGGCCCATGAAGGACAGGGAATAGAGCCCCACACAGAGGCTGAAGTCCAGGTGCGAGAAGCCCCCTCCCAGCACCTGCAGCCACTGGCCTCGGCCCTGCCTGGCTCGAGCCTCCAGCTGGCCCTCAGGGATGTCGACCAGCTGCCTGGAGCTGCGGCCCACGTGCCTGACCTCCAAAGGGCCCCAGGGGCGGTTCTTCTCAGCCCAGGACTCGGCCAGTAACACAGCCCCCTTGTCTCGCTTGTTCAAGTGCCACTGCCCACGTGGCTGCTCCCACTCATTCCTCTGAAGCTCTGCCATGTGCTCAGGAGGCTCCTGGCCTGGTGCAGCTCCGAGGCCAGGGCGCAGCTTTGGGGGGTGACTTGCCTCGGGTCTCTCAGCTGGCACATCTGGGGTGGTATTTGCGGGGGGTTGAGTCATCATCTCAGGCTTCTCAGGGTCCAGGGTTGAATTTCGGCTTTCCAGCGCCAGGCCTTCCATCGCCAGCTTTGGGGCGGCTGCCACACGCTGTGCGTCCCACCGGGGGGCTGAGCCCACTGCAGGGAGGCCCAGGACAATGTTGCTTGGGGAGAAGTGGGCCTTGAGGAAGGTGAGGGTGGCTTCCACGTCCCACACAGGCACATCCAGGCGTTCATTGTGGCAGGCAGAGCACAGTTCACGCGGCGGCCACTGCACCTTGGGGAACTGTGGGTCCTCGCTGGGGGCACCTGCAGAAGGAAGCGTACACGGGTTGGCGGTGACACTGTTCCCACCCAAAAGCCCGGACCACACTCTTCCACTCAGAATGCCAGCTTCCTTGCCTGTAAAAAGGGCTTGTCACTGCCCTTCCAGAGGAGGGGAAAGGACCAAATCCAGATCGCAAACACTAGCCCACACTGGGAGCTCAGCAGATGGCAGCCTGGAGGAGGCGGTGGACCCGCCCTACCCCTCAGCCCCAGCCCTCTGCGGTTTCCCAGGGAAGCGTGAAGAGTGCCGGGCATCTCAGCCACTCCCCAGTGTTGGCCAGATCCACTGTCCCGCTTTGTGGACTTTACGGAGTTTGCACCCCGGAGGCAGACATGGGAAAGGGCGAGAATAATTGTGATCTGTTTTGCAGTCTGGTTGGTCTGCTTGTGTTTGTCTTTTTTTGCATTTTTCTGAAATTTTCCAAATCACGAACTGTGCAGATATGTCACTCTGTCAATTCAAGGTAAAAATTGTGTGTGTGTGTGTCTTTTGGGGTTTTTTTTTTTCCTTTTTGTGGAGAACAGGGTCTCGTTATATTGCCCAGGCAGGTCTTGAACTCCTGGACTCAAGCTATCCTTCCGCCTCGCCTCCCTGAGAGCTGGGATTACAGGTGTGAGCCACCTTGCCCAGTGGAAAAAATGTGTTTTAAAGCGAGAGTCAGCTGCTCATGGCAATCCCCAGGTGCTCGCCTTTACCCAGCAGCAGCCCTCTGGGGCAGGGGCGGGCTCCAAAGGGTAGGCTGGTGGGGGGGAACCGGGGGTCACTTGGAAGAGTCAGGATGCTGCTGGGGCTGCAGGTGTCGGTACCCCAGGTGGGGCCAGCCCTCTCGGCACCCTCTGGATGAGTCCCAGAGGGTGAGCCACAGCCGCCAGCCCCTCACCCAGTGTTGCCCAGGGAATGAATGCATTGGCTCATCCCTTCTGCAGAAGCACCTCTCCTAAAGGATTTAATAGGGGGATGAGTTGTTGACTGCAAGGAAGCAGGAGCAGCAGCAAGTGGCATGCAAGTCAGAATGGTTATTTTGGGGAGGGGGCAACAAGCAGAGTCCCGGGTCCAGCCATGAGTGACAGTGGTCAGGCCTGGCGGAGGGCTCTCAGCTTGTGCCTGCTAATTACCAGTTTGTTCTGAAAGGACCCCACCAGAGAGGGGAGGGGAGGGCTCTGCATCTGGCCCCTCAGGGAGAAGCCCCAGCTCCTGGCCCTCCAGCGGCAGCTGGGAACCTGCCTAGGTCAAGGGGCTAAAGGGTCAAATGGAGCATTTGGTGGCAGGGGAGGAGCAGGGCCGGGGAGGGAAAAGGAGAAGTCAGGCATGTGTCTTCCTTTCAAAGTTCACAAGGAGGCCCCAGGAGACCACGACCAAGTGCAGGCGCCTGCACCACCACCTGCTCCGTTCAGCTCCTTTAACCTCGGCTCCGCCCTGTCTCCCACCCCTGGGAGGCTGTCACAGCCACCTGCGAGACTCCCTCCCCACACACAGGCTGCCTCCTGTCCACAGATGGCTCCCTCCCCACCCCGCGCCCTGGAGCCATCAGACTCCTGCGCATGAGGAAAAGGAAGTACCGCAATGAGGGAAATGAGGGAATGCGGAGGGCAAGGCCCCTTCTTGGGAACCGGTGCCTGGTGTTTCCAGGAAGGACCTGGTCTCCTCCAGCCCCTTCTCTCATCAGACCCTTCCCAGGGAGGGGGAACCCCAGCTCCCTCCGCCCTGTCAGTTTGAGTAAGCGGCCAACAGCCAGAGGCGGAGCAGAAGAGGCAGGAGAGGGACCCCAGTAGGCCAGAGAGGGGCCCCGAGCAGGAAAGAGTCAGCAATGGCATGGGAAGACCAGGGTCTTACAGTGCCAAAGCCTCGGTTTCCTCATCCCGAAACCGGGGCTGGGCTGTGACTGAGGGGACAATGCGTGTCCCTTCACCAAAGTATCCTCACCCCTCATCCCCCACAGGTGACTCCGGCCACCCCCTCCTCACCTGCGAGGCGAGCGTTGACCTTGTTGTGGCTAGACCAGAGCCAGAGGACAGCGGCGTCAGGACTCCCGACCTGGTCCATGGAGGCAGCAGCCATCTGCTCAAAGTGGCCGGCGCAGTCTCGGCAGCCAAAGAAGAACCGCACGTAGCCTCGGATGGCTTGGAGGACCTCCTGGGCCTTGGCTGCAGGGGAAACGAGATGCCATGCCCCAGCCCTTCAGGCTGCCAGCCCCACTGCCGGTGCCTCCCCAGGCGGCCCTGCTTCCCCTGCCCTGCTGCGGCCACCCCTGCACACGCACTCCAGCCTACGTTAGGAGAGGCCCAGTATCCCCTTGCCTACTTCTCCACCTGCCAGGGTCACTTTACAGGAGACCCCATCCCCCCCAAACTCCCAAACCCAGACGCCCTTCCCTGCCACTCAACTGGGCGCTTGTCACTCACACCCAGGACAAAGTCCACACTCTTTGGCGGGGCACTCAGTCTCTTTGTGACACTTTGTGGGAGAGGTCAGCAGGGGCCACAGGGCCACTGCCCTAGCTGCAGGCCCCTCCCTCTGCCCCTCCCGCCCGCCCACTTGCTCCCGCCACGCCTCACCTTCCTCGGCCTGCAGCTCGCTACACGTCCCCATCTGCCTCCGTCTCTCTCACTCTCCCCGTCCAGTCCCTCCACCCCGGCCCACTGGGCCCTCTGGACTGGCATCAGCAAAGGCCTGTTAACCAGCCCCACTTTCCTGCTCTGACTGACTCCAGGCTCCCTGCTGAGGACACCACTCCTCCCCAAATGCGCCCCCCCAAGCCCTTCAGCCCGGGCTCCAGCACTGCTGGCGGGGGCCTCCAAACCTCTCTCTACTGCAAAGCTCCCAGGTTCAGCAGCCAATCTCCTGCTTTTACCCCTCCACGCAGCAGGATGTTGGCACCCTACTCTCTGTCGCTCCTGGCAAGGTGAGACCCACAGCAGCCCATGCCTGCCTCTCTCTCTCTCCTCTGCCTTCTTGGCTTGGTCTTCTGCACCCTGTGCAGGCGCAACCTCCCACCCACCAGGCCTCACCACCAGCCCTGGCTGTGCTCAGCCTCTGTCTCCGCTGCTGCTGGGCCGCCCCACTCCTCACCTCCTCCAGGATCTCACTTCCGTTAATGTTTCTTTACTGCATCCTCCATTTCTCCCCTGATAAGGGATCATTCCAACTGGGGAAAATGATGATCATGAAGAAATCCCCTCTAACCCAGTCATGCCCCAGTTCCTGCGTATTATATCCAGCATCTTTCCTCCTGGTCTCTCGTCAGCCAAATTCAACCAGGCCATCACCTCCACTACGCCACGGACACGGCCTTGCTCCAGATGTCCTCATCCTGCGCTGCCTCCAGCAGCATGGCTCTGAACACTGCACCTCCATCTTCAAACACTGCACTCTGGGGCCCCCTTGAAATCGCCACAGCCTGTCCCTTTCAGCCTCCTTTGCTGGTAGTTTAATGCTGCATGCCCCAAGGCCCAGTCCTCAGCACTCCTCTCTACCTCCCCACCAGGGAGCTCATCTGGTCCCATGGCTTGAGCTATGATGCTACCAACAATGACAAAGCTGATCTCTATCCTGCACCTCTCCTGGAGCTCCAGACTTAACCGTGCACACCTCCATTGGGAGGTCTATGGACACAAAGCAGACTATTGATTCTACCCTCCCACCCTGCGCCCCCAACTCCTCAGCTCACGGGACCACCATCCGCCGGGGCTCAGGCCCCACAACCCTGGAGTCCACCCGAGTCCTGCCTCCCACACAGCCTTCCTCCAATCTCTCATTAAGTCCCTCAGCTCCGCCTTTAACATATCCCCAAATCTGACCGCTTCCTCCAGAGGCAGTGACAACCCTAGTCCCCCCCAGCACTGCTGGACGAGCTCTGCAGCTTCCTCCTCAGCTGGCCTGCCCTCCCTGCCCCACAGGAGCCCACCCTCCACCTTTCTAGAATCTCTCTAGAAACCATGTGTCACTCCTGTTAGACTCTCCGGTGGTTTCTCAAAATGCCAACACCAACATCCAAACCCTGCCCTCACCAAGGCCTCCCAGCCCACGAGTGCCCACCTCCGCCCCCCGGCTTCTCTCTGCGGCCTCACGTCTCTCCCTCCAGCCACAGCGCCCTCTTCTCGCTGCTGCCCACACACCAGGCTTGTCCTCTGCACCTGCTGGTCCCAGGCCTGTGCTATGGACCGAATTATGTCCCCCCAGGTTCCTATGTTGAAGCCCTAATCCCCAGCCTCTCAGAATGTGGCCATCTTTGGAGACAGGGACTTTGAAGAGGTGATGAAGGTAAAATGAGGTCAGGTGGGTGAGCCCTAATCCGACAGGACTGTGTCCTTGCAGGAAGGACAGGGAGAGGGACAATTGCTGGGAGACACAGGGCAAAGACAACCGGCTCCCAGTCAAGGAGAGAGGCTCAGAGACACCAGCCCCGACACCTCCACCTTGCACTTCAGCCTGCAGAACGGAGACGACAGATGTCTACTGTCTGAGCCCCCAGCCTACACAGTCGTCAGCGCGACCCGAGGACACTAATACAGCCTGGGAGGCTCTCTTCCCAGATGTCCCACACTGCCTCCTCCTCTCCGCATGGGTCCCAGCACGGGGCCCTCCACAGGGAAGCCTCCCCTAGTCCCTGCTCCAGACAGCACCCGCTCCGGCACTGCTTTGCTTTGTCTTCCTCACAGCGTTCGCCATCGTGGCTGAAACCATCTCTTGGTGTCTGTCCCCTGCCACTCAGATACTGGCCTTGGGAGGGCAGAGACCTGTCCCACGTGCTGCTGTGTCCCCGGTACCTGCAGCACTAGCTGGCATGGTAGAGATGCTCCATCCACACCGGCTTCCCACACTGAGTGGCAGTTCCTCTGATACAGGAGGCCTCTGCACAGGCTGCCCCCTCTGCTGGGATGCTCCTCAATCCTACCCACCCGTCACCCCTCAGCCCACCCCGTGAGGCCTTGGGCCCCTTCCCAACGGCATCGAGCACGCCCTCTCTTCACCCCCGCCTCCTTCTCTCCGCCGTGCAGTCTGTGGGCGATACAAGGCAGCAGGGAAATGTCTTTCCCTAACTTCCCCTAGGAAATTGTTTCTCAGTGGGAAGTGCAATAAAATCACTCCTAGTGCCTGCCATGTACAGCTATGCAAACTGTGAAATACACATGATTTTTTCTTCATTAAGAGTATTCAAAAATAGAATCACAAATTTTCCATGAAAACTGAAAGCAAAGCAAGCTATAAGCCCTAAGAAAGCCAGGGAGAGGCCTTAGCCCCAAAGCTTCAGGGGCCCGGGAGAGGACTGGGTGAATTCCCAAAGTCTGCTCCCTCCTGGGATGGGTTCCATTCTGGCCGGGTGGGGCTACCTGCACAAACAGCGATCCTGCCGGAGCCCCAAGGCTGACTCTCCCCATCCTCTGTGGGCTGGCGGCCAGTGGGGCAATTCAAGGGAGTGGCTGTGCTCCCTCCCCCTTTGCAGGGCCGAACAGGGCAGGGTTGGAGGCGCAGTGGGGTGAATGGGCCCTGGACGTACCTGCTTCCTGTGAGTGGTCTACAGGTTGCCGAGCTGCCTGCACTGTCAGGAAGTGGAAGAGGACCCACAGGGAGCAGGGAAAGCCCCGGAAATGTGGCTCACTCCCCTGGCAGCCAATCCAGTTCACCTTCTTGGCAAGAACAGCTCCCTAAGGGACACACATGAGTGTGAGTGCACATCTGGAGACGGAAAAGGATGGGAGGAGAGGTGGCAAAGGAAGCTTGTGGGAGACACAGCCCTAAGACAGGTGAGGTCCCTCAGTCTATCGCCTTGAAGGTGGCATTTCCCTTCCACCATCTCCACCCACCGAAGCAGCAGCAGATCTGAAAAGCTGTGACACACACACACACACACACACACACACACACACACACACACACAAAGCTGTGACACAGATCAAGTTGCATCCTGTTCTGGCCTCAACTTCCCCCCCAATAAAACAAGGGGGTTATCTCTGAGGTCCCTTCGCAATTTGATAGCCTGTAAATCTATAAGGTTTTACACCTTGGCTGGCTGCAATGACCCACATTTGCAAACAGCAGCATGAGCAGGAGCCCAGAAGGAGCCTGGAGAGGGCCCGGGAGGCCGTGCTGAGCAGCACCCCGTGCCAAGAGGCAGACAGGGCAGCTGTTCAAAACTCTGGTGTCTCACCAAGTTTTCATCCCAGCCCAAAGCTTACTGGCTGTAAGTAAGTTGCTTACTTACAGACAAGTTGCTGAACCTCTTCTAAGCACTGTTTCTTCATCTGCTAAATGGGGAGAATATCTACCTTCCACTAACATTATGAGGATTAAATGAGATGTGCATATAGAAAGCTCAATCAACAGTAATTTACTGATTATTAATGGAAGGACCCAACCAAGATCACTGACTCCCTGAGTGCAAATTGGTGAAGGAGGTCGGAGAGCACAGGGTTAACCCCTTGCACTCTCATAAATATGGAGGATGGAGAGATCATTTGCTTCCCAGACTCACCTCTTTCCTGTCGTCCAGGGCAGTTTTAAAGAAACTGTAAGGAATTTTCCTTCTCTTCTGCCTCTTGAGCCATTCATTCACAGAGTGCAGGAAATTCTGGACTAAGGGCTGGCCCGGGAAATACTGTGGGGAGGAGCAAGTGGAAGCTGGAGAGTGAAAAGCAATTCCCAAGTTCCTTGTCCTGCATTGGTAGGAAGCTACGCAGACGCTGGCCAGGGCAGTTTCATGGAAGGTTCCAAAACCACCAGGAAAACATTCTACCTGAGACACAGATGTGACTTCTGCACTACCTTTGCTCTGGGGCACCCGGTAAGGCTAGAGGATGGGGTAGGGAAGGCACTAGCTCCAAGTGGGGCTGGGTGCTGGGGGTCTCTCTCTCAGACCTCAAGCTCCTGTGCAGCTCCCCCAACCCCGACCACCACTAGGAGGAAGGTGGGAGCACTTGTGCCTCTTGCCAGGGCTGCTGGGAGCCCTGGGCCACACGGTCCTGTCTTTGGGTGGTCCTCAGATAGAGCTGACTTGCCGACCGGCTGGCCAGCTGGGCTAGGTGGGCACAAGACCTTTCATTTGGATTCTGTGGGCTGCCAGTGAGGACCAGCCAGGCCAGGGGCTCCCAGCCGAGATCCAGACCTTGATGGTAACTCCCAGTGGTCTCTGAGGAGCATGAAAAGCTACTCTGACAATAAGTCAACTCAAATCTGATTAGTATCAGCACTCGAAAACCACAGGACTCCAGGGAGGAGGATGTAAGCGTGGGTACGTGTGTGCGCATGCACAGCACACGGGGCGGACGGCGGGGGAGAGAGGCGCGCAGCAGCGAGCTCGTCGGATAAAACCACAGAGGCCAGCCGAGGGGACTTGGACCCTGAGAAACTCGCAGCAAAGAAAGCAAAGATGGACATTTGAGAGGAGAAGGTTGCCGGAGACACGAATGGTAACGAAATAGGAAAGCTTGCTAACAGAGCCAGTCCTCTGAGAAAGCCAATAAATATTCCTATCAAACCTCAGGCTGGACACCTTCCCCCAGGGCGAGAAGTGGCCGGAAAAGACCACCCTTTGACATGTGCCCTCGTGGTGAGCCCACGCGGGCCTCTGGGACTCACACACAGATTTACGGCTTAGAGTCAGCACTTCTCACCGACCTTCGCCATCATCCCCACTCGGAAACTTCCGCCCTCTAAGGTGATGGTGCCAGAGGAAGGATGAATTAAGGCGCTCTGGACAACCGGGAGCAAGGAAACCCTGGTGCCCATACGCCACCCAGTGGCCGGTCCTGCCAGCTGCTCACGAGAGAGAGCACGGGCTGGGAGAGGCAGGTCGGGGAGCACCGGCAGGACTTGCAGAGGGCCTCCCCACTGACCGGGCACCCGCAGGGCTGGCAGCTTGCCGGGGGAGCCAGCAGAGTGTGCGCTTGCACCCTTGGGCGCTCGGGCCCACGAGCACCATGCACTTGGTGATAATGGGCATGGGCTGGATGAGAGTGGGTGTGGTCCCATGCCCAGCCCCTCACTAGCTGGAGAACCCTGGCAAGCTGCTTTAGTTCTCTGGGCCTTCGTTTCATCTTCAGTGATATGAAGTTCATACTAGAAGCCGTGCTGTGGAGTCTGTTCTGAGAAACAATTATAAGCTGATAGACAAAGAACGCTGCAGGCACTAGCAGGGCTGAAGAAATGGTAGCTGCTAGAGATAAACCTGATCCTGACAGTCCTATTCAGGAAGAAGCTACCGAGGCAAGGTGAGGACCAGAATACTCTGCAGCCCCCAGGGACTGTGCGGGCTAAACCCAAACAGAGGGTCTCCAGGCCCATGCCCCAGGTGCCTCTCCTGCGACTGCTGGGCACCCCAGCTTCCTTCTGTCCTCCCCACCGCTGCCAGCCCTGTCGTTTCTGACAGCCCTGGCTCTGCAGGGCAGGCACCTTCCTCTCAAGCCTATTCCCAGTCCCTGCTGAAGGCGGAGGCTCAGCAGGCACAGACAGGGTAACTCTGCCAGCTCAGATCTCATTCTTTCCCCACATACTGACTGTAAACAGCCCCACTGGGGCCAAAGAAAATGGCAGGTTTGCGCACAGCTGAGATTTCCGAGCAGCACACAAGCCGATCTCTCTGGGCTGACCCCTTTGGAGGGCACTGGACTAGGGTGGTGGGGTGTCTGAGGCATGCCGGAAAGTATGCTGGGGGATCTCCTTCACGGGTCAGGACAATGGACCGTACGTGGGACCGTTCTGGACTTGTCCCCTCTGCGTCTCTAGGCTGTCGACCCCAGGCCTCTGTACTGTGAGGACCAAGCAGCTCTCAGCCTTGGAGGAAAGGTCTGTAGTATGGCAATGGACTGAAGAACAAGGGCTCATTCTGCGTGGGACTTCCGTGAGGGGCCAGCAACTGTCCAGCCTTCGGCTGAAACGTCCCCATCAGGCTCTCTCAATGTCACCACGCATGCATGTGACCAAACCAAGGGGCCAGAACAGGGAGGTGGGAAGGAGGGATCAGGGTGGCAGGAAGTTCCCAAGGAGGGGCGCAAATCACCCGAGGGCAGGCCCAGCCTCCTGCAGGCCTGCACTGCATGGGGGAGGGTGGGCTCAGATCCGGGCCCCAGGGCCAGGGGAGGCTGAGCCTGCAGCCAACCCCAAAGCGCCCAGAGCCACGTCTGACTCAGCAGTACTGAGCAGCAGAGTCCCGGGTTTCCAGCAGGGCTGCACTGGCCAGGATCTGGAACCAGAGGGAAGGGCACAGAGAGGGAGTGGCAGCCACCTCTCACCTTCAGAGAGGAAGGAGCGCAGGCTCAAGGCCTGAGCAGAACACCTCCAGGTTGGCAGAACAAAGGCATCCCACTTGAGCTCCCTGGGCCTCTTAAATGGGGATGGACAAAATAAACCACCCACCTCGCAAAGTAGTTAAGAAGATGAAATCCTATACAGACATCAGGTCCTCAGTAAATAGGAGCTACTCTTCACAGAGTAGCCACCTTCCCGGGGAAATGATCAAGAAGGAAGGCAAGGTCAGGGCCAGGGATCGGGGTGAGACTGGGCGGGAAGCAAGGAATAGCAGAATGGCATCCTCTCCTTCACCAGGGTGGCCCAGCGGTCCTGTTTCCCAGTGACCATGGCAACGGGTGGGAAGCCACACTGGGGCTCTGACTGAGGACTCAGGCAGGCAGAGCCACAGTCACCAAATCAGCCGGAAATATCCCCAGGTGGGGGGCACCCTGTAACCCACCCATCCCACTGCATGGGGCAGGGCTGTCCCTGGCAGTGCGGGGCTGGTATGGGGTATGGCTGAGGCTGGAAGGCAGCACCTATGGTGGACAGGGAGAGCTGTGGGTCCAGGTGTCCAGCCAGACCATGGACTTCTGGAGGGAGAGGCTGACAGGGTGCCCAGCTTACAGGAACGCACTCGGACCATCCGTGGAATTGCACAGACAAGGGCGCCAATGGCCCTGCTCACCTTGGCCAGCACTGCCACAAACTTTTTCAGGGCCACCAGGCGCTGCCCTTCCAGGACTGAGAACCTGCCCACTTCTATCCGCAGGATGTAGTGCAGTGCAGATTCCAGGTCAGCCATGTAGATCTTGGAGCTGAGGACCCAGAGGGAGGTAGAGAGAGAAAGGGGTATTAACTGTGGGGCAGGGGCTGGGAGGAGCACCCAGGGCTAAAGGGAGAGAAGAGGAGGGACACTGCTGATGGTCACAGAGTCTTGTAAATTACCACTTGCTTCTGCCAGAAATGTGCTGTGTGACCTTGGGTAAATTACTTAATCTCTCTGAGCCTCGATTCCTCATCTGTAAGATGTGAATAATAATACATTGCTCAAGGGTAAGTTGCTGGGAGGATCAAACAAAAGCACAAATGTAAAACTCTCAGCAGCTCCTGGCAGAGAGGAGGAGTTTTCTCTCTCCAGGCCCAGAGCCAGCCCCTCCCACAACTCACTAATCAAGCTAGCTCTGAGCCAAGACCCCCAGACACAATCAAACCAGCAGGTGCATACACACACCACATGCCTCTAGGAAAACTGGGCCCTCTCTGAAAGACCAGGGTTTAGCTGCCCACCAAGGCTGGGAAATGGGGGGTGGGGGCAGGAGGGGCAGCAGGGCTTGTATTTCTTTCAGGGCTGACGTGCTCACAGCTGCCAGACTCATGTCTCACTCAGGTGGGCCCATCTCACACCTCTCTGTAGCCCTCAGGGAAGGGCCGGGGACTCCACACTGGCTGCTCCACCCCAGGCTCATCATGCTGGGGTCTAGGCTCAGGGTTCTGGTGGCAGGGGCTGAGAAGGTTGGCTGCCTCTTCCCTTGTCTCTTGAGACCTGGGTTCTGGCCTCAGTTTGACCATGAGCTAGTTCTGTGAGCTTGGGCAACTCCATTGACTTCCCTGGGCCTCAGTCACCTCAACTGTAAAATACATGAATGGCTCCTGCCCCCGCTACATCCTGAGGTTGGAAAGAGCCCATATGGGCAACTAACAGGGTGAGCACTGTGGCTGCCTGTGCTTCCCCCTCAGGGCAAGGTCTCCTCTGTGCTCCACTTTGGTGTCCTTGGGTCTTGGTTTACCCCTCCATTCCAGTGCTCTGCCTCCAGAAGTGGCCCCATGACTGAATGCGGTAACACAGGGAAGGCGCCCAGCAGAGCCAGGCATGTACACCAGCCTGAGCTATTACAAGAACGTCAACGGTTTGCATGACCGTAATGATCACACGACCATTACGATGATCATTCATCATGATGGAATGACCATAATGATCACACCACCTCTCATTCTTTCTCTCTCCCCGATCTACTAAACATCTCTCCATCTGGCACTTTCCACCCTTGAAGTCCCTCATGCTAGGATGCAAAGTCCTTCTTGGAGTCACCTTTCCCCCAACTGTTTCATGCATTCCCCTTGTGAGGGCCATCATCCAGGCCAGCTCTATGCTCCCTGGTCAGACATTTCCACCTGGTATGCAGCTGGTGCCAGTGCAGGGAGTCTACGGCTTTGTCTCACTCCCAACCACAACAGAAGAGCCAAGGAGCCTCAGAGAGGAGCAGCTCTCTCATGCTTACGATGGTGGACACATACACAGGTGAGATGAAAAGGCAGTGCGCTTGCTGACACCACAGGTGTTCAAGTGAAGCTGAGTGCCTTCCTAGAAGGGATGCCGTAAACGGGACCGCGGGGTCTGCACACGCGGGGACTGCATCTGCCTGGACATCTCTGCCTGGACATCTCACGTAGTGAGTACTCAAAAACATTTACTGCAGAAATAACTGCTTGGGTGGGAAGTTGGTCTGGAGGCCTGAGAGTGTTCTTCCGCGTGGATTCCCCGTTTGTGAGTAGAGTTAAGCTGAAGGGGCACGGAAGGTGTTCATTCCTCATGAAGGACAACCGGCAGTGCCAGCCAGCACTCCCCAGTCAGCCCGGCCCCGTAGCAGACACTGAAGGGACTGCAGCTAACTGCCAGTCCCACACACTGAAGGCCCCTGAGCATGGCCAGCCCTTGGGGTGGGGATAGCCTTGGCTCAGAATGGTACACACTAAGCATATGAAAGGAAGAAGAATGAGCAAGAGGGCGTGAGTGTGGAAGGGTGGTGGTCTGTGATCAGAGGAGGGGGGAGCCGTGAGGAGAACCAGCTGTGGCCTTACCGATCTGCAAATTTCCAAACGGTGGGGGCTATCTTGTTCACAGTGGTTGGTGCGACAGTGGTCTGGGGAGCCTCCCTGGTGAGCCCAGAGAGCCTCTGCAGGTAAGCGGTATAGAAGGACCTGGATTCCATGAGCCTGTGAGGGCACAGAACCAAGGAGGACAGGCAGTGAATGCAGAGAACAAGATCAGCGCTAATCAGTGTCGGAAGAGGAAGCAGGTGGCTCATCAGACAGAAGGTTTATTAAATATTTGAACGAGATTCCACCTTGTCCTCTGGGAGGCCAGAAGAGGCACCCAGGCCTTGCTTTAACCTTTCTAGTCACTGCACATGCTGTAAAAGGCCCCTTTGATACCAGCTCATCTGGTAAGGCAACTGGGCCCAAGAATTCCCCCACTGGCCCTCTGGCTCTGGGCAGGGCATGGAGAGGCGCGGGACAGCCCAGTACCCACAAACAGGAACGGCAGGGTGTGACTCCCTTCCCAGGGACCCCGAGGTTGAAAATGGCAGCTGCCCAACTGCAAGCTCGCCCTGAGGTACCATGAGTGACATCACCCCCAGGAAGTCCAGGGAGTAACAACAACAAAGGGCCTCCAGAATTCTCTAAATATTTGTACAGTCCTTTTGATTTCTCTTTTCTGACAGGGAGGAGTCCTCCAGGGCACGAGATATCTCCTGAGCACATACATACTCCCCCTCATCCGCGGCCCCTGCAGAGAGAGACGCTGCGCCCAGCAGCAGCGAGAGGGCTGCCCCGGGGGAGCTGGCAGGGGACGCACAGCTTCTTTCCACTCCACCATCCTGGCCCGGGGTTTCTTGCTGAGCAGATGGCTCAGGAGGCAGCATCGTCACAAACAATTTTCCCCTCCACCAACTCCGAGAGAGGAAACAATGCCTCTCTCCCCACCAGCACTGGCACTTTCTGGACCTGCCTGGAAAGCGAGCGCCTCCCTGTCCTCGGTGACATCGTGCCTCTTGGGTCCCCTAGCAGGTGATCTGGGCCAGGGTGAAGGCGAGTGGCCGCCCTGCCCAGCACTGTGTGGGTGGGCACTGAGGGCCCAGAGGAGCAGCTCACCAGGCACCGCAGGCGAGCCTTGCCTCCCTGGCCCACACTCCTGCCTGCAGGGCCTGGTTGACATCAATCATCTGCCCAGGGAGGGCACCAAGGCACCATCTGGTGCCATTAAGGGGCCATTCAGCAGCGGGAGCCTGGCAGAGGGGCTGAGGCTGCCTGATTGTTTTCTCTAGGCATTTTGGAACTGGCTATTGTCTGGCTCCTAATGAACTTTTCTGCAATTAGAAAATCAAAGGGAGGGAGGGTCAGGCTATTTGAGTCCTTGCCAGGCCTGCAGCCTGCCAATGAGTCTGCCTGCAAACAGGAGAGGGTGGGGAAGAGGGCCAGGGTAGTGGTGGGGACAGAGTGGGGGTGGAGGCGACACTGGGTGTGGGGGGCTGTGGCAGGTCCCTGAGCTGCAGCGCAGGGACAGCATTCCAGGCCCAGGCTCCTGACTGTGGAGGTGCCGGCTCCGCGGAGAGCAGACCCCAGCTTCTCCTGCTGGGGGCCCCTCAGAAAGAACATGGTGGCCACTGTGAAGGGCGGGCAGCCCCTCTGGGCAAGCAGGAAGGATGAGCACAGGGAGGGAGGAGAGGGGACTCCAGGGGACAGCATACTCACACGGGCACTCTGGAGACAGAGCCGTTCCGGAACAGCAGGTAGCAAGAGGGGAAGTTGGTGACACCAAACTTTCTCACCACCTCGGCCTCTGTGTTCAGCACCCTGCGCACCGCCACACCTTTGTGCTGGGACAGGTCCAGAGCCACCTGCAGGGACAGCAAGACATCTGGGGGCCAGGCCACCGGGTGGAGGGGCCGGGGCAGAGTCCCAGCTCGGTGCCCTGTGAAGGCACCCGGATGGCAGCTGTGCTCCCTCCAGACTCTAAACCCGACAGACAGTGGAGCAACGTGATGCACGAGAGATGCTGCCAACCGCAGGTAACAGGCGCAGTCACCGCCCCGGAGGTGTGCACAACACACACGCCTTCACTCCATGGCAGTCCCAACTGGATGCCATTTTCTTTCTCATGAAAGCAATTTGTCAAAGGCATAATAAAATGTGGTTTCATTTTAACTCGTTTGTTTTTTGCACCGAGCCAGCACGTTCTTGTCCTTAAGACCATCACAACCCAAGATCTGACTGTTCTCTGATGTCCAGGATTCCCCATGTTCTGCTCCTAACACTTTCTAAAGGGAAAATATCCCTTTAGAAATTCCTAATAATTGCTTGTTTGAAATATCAATTGTTGGGGGCAAGAGCAGTCTTCCTTACGGAAGCTCGAGTCACAGAAGACATTTAAAGAACTGTGATTTTCTTGTGTTCAAATACATATGGTAACAAATTTCATGGGTAGGATACAGACAAAATAAACCTTTGGAACTGAGTAAACTTCTAAACAGCAGGCTAACTCTGAGCCTAGCTATGTGCAGTGGTCAGAGCGGCCCTTTGGTCAACATGTATAGTTATAAGAAGATCTGAAATAGATTCTTAACATGGGGCTCTCTGAAGGCAACAGGAGGACTTGTTAGAATGACAACGTCCCCACATCAGGAATGGGAAGAAAAGTTCTGAGCATAATCGGACAGGCCAACTGCAAATGCAGGCACCAGCCTCTCTGACTGACGCCTCATTCCTCCTCACTAGGGAGCAGGTGGCGCCCCCTAGCCTTCAGTCTTAGATTTATAAAGCTTCCACTCCAGACTCCAAATCAGAAAAATAGACTTATCAGACATCAGTTTTTCAGGAAGAAGTAGGAGAGAACATTAGCTAACATGTATTGCGTAGGTGTTATGTAGTGGCCACACAGATTGCCTCATTTATCTTCCGCGTAACACCAAAACAGCAGCTATTCTCAGGAGACTAAGAGATGCAGTGCCATACGCTATGGCTGCCTGCATTGGCATCCTGGCCCCACTACACTAAACCTCTCCCCGATTCAATTTCTTCACTTGCAAAATAATAACAACAATAATAATAATACCACCAACTTTGTGGGGGGGTGTTCTGAGAACCAAAGGGGTTAATTTTATTAAAATGCTGTAACAGTGACTAGCACATAGTAGGTACATAAGTATTTATTTAAAAATAAAGCTCCTGGTCAGGCACAGTGGCTCACACCTGTAATCCCAGCACTTTGGGAGGCTGAGGTGAGCCGATCACCTGAGGTCAGGAGTTTGAGACCAGCCTGACCAAAATGGTGACACCCCATCTCTACTGAAAATACGAAATCAGCCAGCGTGGTGGCGCACACATGTAGTCCCAGTTACGCAGGAGACTGAGGCAGGGGAATCACTTGAACCCAGGGGGCAGAGGTTGCAGTGAGCCGAGACCATGCCATTGCACTCTAGCCTGGGCAACAAGAGCAAAACTCCATCTCAAAAAAATAAAAATAAATAAATAAAGCTCCTATCTTATAGCTGGAGAAACTGAGGCTTAGAAGTGAAACGACACCTCCAGGTCACACAGCTTGCAGGTGGCTGAACTGTGCTACAAATCCCAGCTTAGTGTGGCTCCAGAACCCAGGCCTTTAGCCACTTGTCCCACGCTGAGCACCCCTACATGGGCAGGGGGCACTTGGCTGCAACTACTGGGACCCCTGCTCCTAGTTACTCAGGGGACTGTGGGGGGAGGGGAGGGAGAAGAGCCCATTCCAATCACCATTTATCACCTCTATGTGACAGGTATGACCCCAGGCATGAACTGGGACCCCAGAGGGTCCGGCACTCCTTCAGCCAAGCTGTCTGCCTCCTCCCCAACACCTGTGCCTCCCCTCTCAGGGCTGAGAGGCCTGGAGACAGCATCCAGTTTCAGCTCAGACTCTCAGCTGTGCTTGATGACTTTCAGCAGGAAAATCACTCAGGCCAACAGTGCAGTTTAATTTCACGCCGACTCTCATGCCTGTTGCCCCGCACTGGCCTGGAGCATCTCCCGTGCACTGGCGAGGCCCGCCTTTGCAGCTGGGAAAAGCTCACACGTGGTCTATGTAGAAGTCCATGAGCCAATGGCAGGATGGTGAGCTCTCTGTGTTAGGCCAGGGGAATGGATCTTTATAAAGTACCTAATATGTGTCAGCTGCCATCCAGGCCCTTTACCTAAACTGCTGCATTTGACTTTTCCAACAATACTATGGAGAAACATGATCATCCCTGCTCTCTAGACAGGGCACTGCAGCCCGAAGCACTGAGCAGCTGGCTCACGGACACCCCACGCAAGAGATGGAGTGGCATCTGGGAAAAGGGACCCCGTTTCCTGCAGTGGGGCTGGGGTGCCTCAATGTTCCCTCCCTCCCAAATATTTTACTCCAGTCCCATGGGGTGGGAAATGGTGGAAACAACACTGGCTTTGGAGTCAGATGGACCTGGTTCAAAGCCCTCTTCTACCAAATTAGCTGTGTGATCTTGGGTATGCTATTTCACCACCTTCGTTAATTTGGGGGATTAGCAGCTACGTGTGCCAGCAATCTGGTCCAATGCTCAGTAACAGCAGGTGTAATATTTGGTTTCAGTGAAGGAGATAAGAATAAGCAGAAAGGTTTTTTAATGCAGAGGTCCAGCTCCCGCACTTCCCATGACTCCCAGCAGGGGTCAGGCCAGTGCCAGGCTAAAAGGCCCGGGCCACAAAAACCTAGGATTGGCAGGAAAAGCCCTGCTCCCAAACTGGGGCTGTCTCTCAAAGGCTATCCAGGAGTTGCTGGGAACTTCAGCGTGGCTCACCTCTCTACCCAGGTAGGAGCCTCCCTTTTCAAAGATCAGGGCCAGGTACTCTTCGTTGTTTCTCGCAAAGAATCCATCAATCTCCTTCAGCCTGCAAGAGACAACTCTGGCAGTCACTCTGCACAGCCAGCAGAAATAAGACAAAGCCGCTGGCAACACCAGGCGCTGGTGACTCGGCGCTGCAGGTGCGTCCAGCCCACCCTCCTCTGCCTCCACACAGGGCCTCCAGGAAGTCAACCAAATCTTGAGTCTCAAAGGATGCTGCCCTTGTTATCTAACCCCGGCTCTTCACCTGACTTATCTTGGGTGCTTGGTTTTGTGTTTGCTTCCTGTCTCTTTCAAGAGTCAGAAGTGGGCCAGGGTCGGTGGCTCACGCCTGTAATCCCAGCACTTTGGGAGGCCAAGGCAGGCACATCACTGGAGGTCAGAAGTTCGAGACCAGCCTGGCTAACATGGCAAAACCCTGTCTCTACTAAAAATACAAAAATTAACCAGTTGTGGTGGCGGGCACCTGTAATCCCAGCTACTTGGGAGGCTGAGGCAGGAGAATCACTTGAACCCTGGGGGTGGAGGTTGCAGTGAACTGAGATTGTGCTATTGCACTCCTGTCTAGGCTACAAGAGTGAAACTCCTTTTCAAAAAAAAAAAAAAGGCAGGAGTGGGTAGGAGGCAGCCTGGGGCAGGGGACTGGGAAGAAATGCTTTGAGGCCAGTTGTCTCCATGTGCTGGGGCAAGCCCAGGCTGACTGGACATGGTTTTTGTTGGTCCCCTGAGAGCTGCTGGGGGATTAGAACCCAACAGCTTTAAGTCTGGAACTGTGACAAGTCATGACCAAGTGGGAGATGTGTTCTTTCCTCTCTAGAGCAGGCATTAACAAGGAATGAAAGAATCAGAAAGTCTTGGGTGCGGGAGACCTTAGAAGCCATGTATACCTCTAACCCAGCCTCCTTATTTTAAGATGAGGAAACTGAGGCCCAGTTTCCTCAGTTGAAAATGAAGGTGGAAATGAATAAGAAGGCAAATTTTATTATCTTCTCAAATCAGAGAATCAACCTGCAAGTTGTTTTTAAAACTCAGTTTCAACAGAAAATCATACAAAAATGATTTCTTATTCCAATTAAAAACTGAACATCCTCACACATGCTTAAGAGGTTAGCAGGCGAGAAGAAACAGAGGAAAGGGGAGACCTGCTTCTTCTTTTCATCATCCACCTGGTGACCTTACTTCCCTCTACCGGACCCAGTGACATGACAGTGACCACCTCTAAACAGAAGCTACAGCGGGCAGGGTGGCTCATGCCTGTAATCCCAGCACTTTGGGAGGCTGAGGCAGGTGGATCACAAGGTCAGGAGTTCAAGACCAGCCTGTTCACCAACATGGTGAAGCCACAGTTCTACTAAAAATACAAAAATTAGCTGGGCATGGTGGCGCACACCAGTAATCCCAGCTACTCGGAAGTCTGAGACATAAGAATCGCTTTAACATGGGAGGCAGGGGTTGCTGTGAGCCAAGATGGCACCACTGTGCTGTAGCCTGGGCGACAGAGGGAGAGTCCATCTCAAAAACAAAACAAAACCAAACACAACAAAAATAGAAGCTGCAACATGGCACTGATGCTGGAGCCCAGCCAGTGACAGTCCAAATGGATGTGCTAGGGAGGCGAGGGCCAGAGTGCACCCTGCTGAGGTGGAGGAAAAGGGGTGTTGAGCCTTTCGAGTGGCATCAGGTGGCTGGCCTCTCAGCCCTCTTCCCTGGCTCTTCCCTAGGCTGGCGGAGGAACAGGACCTATACGGGAGCCAGTACCACTTCCCCCATGCCCACCCTTGGACTTCCGAAGGGGCAGCTCACCTTTTATCACACATCTCTGCCTCCTTCCTAAAGTTCTGTAAAAGGATTACTTTGAGCTGGGTGCAGTGGCTCACGCCTGTAATCCTAGTACTTTGGGAGGCTGAGGCAGACGGATTGCCTGAGTTCAGGAGTGTGAGACCGCCCTGGGCAACATGGTGAAACCACATCTCTATTAAAAATACAAAAAATTAGCCAGGCTTGGTGGCAGACACCTGTAGTCCCAGCTACTCGGGAGGCTGTGGCAGGAGAATCGCTTGAACCCAGGAGGTGGGGGTTGCAGTACCAACCTGGGTGACAGAGTGAGACTCTGTCTCTAAAAAAAAAAAAAAAAAAAAAAAAAAGGATCGCTTGGCAGGTTTGCCTGATTTGTTGCTCTTGAGATGCTCCAGGGTGAAAATATGCCGTGAGGAATGTACGTGTGTGTGAGGAGGGAGACGGAGACAGGATCATTGAGAAATGGAAGAAGCAAGGACCAGGGCACAGGCTGGCATGCGTGTTTTCTGGAGAGACAGGGTCTGGTTGTGGAACCCCAAGCCACATAAAGACTATGCTGCGTCCAGGGTCTCCTGGAGGCCCCTCTGGAGGACAGAAAATTGGGAAAGGTGACAAAGGGGTCACTGTGAATTGGCTTCAACCCCAACTGACACTTGGAAACTCAATGTCTCAGCAGGGCCGGGTCTCTGAGAGCACCCGCACACAAACGTAAGACAGCCTCTGCGCACCAACAGCGGCCTTGCGAGGCCCTCTCAGCACCTGGGGCCTCCACTGTGCTCAAGGCTGGGCGGCCTTTAGCAGCCGCTGCGGATACATGGGTTTGTTCCTTCTTGGAAACAGTCCCCCGAGGTGAGCACTATCCTGGGTTCTCATACAGAAGTAGGGGACCTAGTGTTTTCAATCTACCTGCCTCCTTCTTTGGGAGAGTATGGGCAAGACCTCATGCAAAACCTTACTGTCCTCATTTTTCTGGAAAGGAGGCAAGCTGCGGGGTGGATATAAAGCACCAGCCACCGCACCTGACACTCTGCAGCACAGAGACCCAGGGGCCACCCCCATGCCCCAAGCATGACCACCTTCTCTCCACCTCCCCATTTCCCTCGAAATATTCCATCTCCTTTTTCCTCCTCATGCCATTCTGACTCTCGGTGACCTTCCCGGGGATAGAGCATGTAAAGTCCTGCTGTGTCCCCCAAACACTCTGGGGGCAGGTGGCAAGAAACAGCAGCAGTACAACCTGGAGAAGCCCCACCCATCTTTCCTTCCCACCTGGTGGGATGGAGCCCTGCACCCATCCATCACCTCTTCAGCAGGACCTGCGCAATACAAAGCCCACCCCAGCCATCAGCTGCCACCTGGTTCTGGAGTAGCTCCAGCCAACTGGGGTGTCAGCCCCACAGGCAAAGGCAGCAAGGAGAACAAACTGGAGTCCCCGCCCTGCTGTTCCCTCCCTCTCACTCCGGGCCTGGGCCCTGGCCCACAAGGCCCTAAGCCTGCCCTAGCCCTAAATACTTGGCAGGCTGCAGTGGGGGACAGGCTGGCGGCCATGTGTCATGATGGGACTCCAGGGCGTCAATGAGCCTCTCCCGCAGCGTCCGCACGTCAGCACCGGCCACTGCAAATGAAAACAGGCATGGGGGGGTGGTGTCAGGAGGGCAGAGCACCTTCCACAGCACACTCGCCAGCTTCACTCCCAGAAACAAAGGGCCTGGGGCACGGCCAGCCCTGAGAGACACGGGTGAGGCGTCAGTCCTTCCCTGCGCTAGAGGAATGGGGCTTGAGGGTCCTCCTGTGGCCCCAGGCAGTACAAGGACGCCCATCCCTGGAACAGGAAAGAGTCCCTCAGAACTGGGCCCCATCAGGACTTTCCCCGGGGGACTGCTGGTCTGCTCTCTGGATGCCAACCCCATTGTGAGAGGAAAGGTCTCCTGGGAACACGGTGTCCCTGCCCCTAGCCCAGGGCCCTGGGTAGGTCCAAGCTGAAGGGCGTCTTCAGTCTGGCTTTCCCAAAGGCTGACGGGGAGGACAGTTTTAGGAAAACACAAGTGAGGCTTCCTGTGGGGACCGCCTCACCCTCAACCCTGCCAAAAATGCCAAGGCTTTCTCCACCCCAATAGAAACCCAGGCCAAGGAGGCAGCAGGAGGAAGACGCTCACAGGACAACAGGACAGCCGAGGCCGGGACACCCACCTGGAAATACTGCTCCTGAGCTGTTCTTGGAGAAGGCCTTGAAGAACTGGAAGCAAAACACAGGTGGGCGTCAGTGATGGAAAGCGGCTAACAGTGCAGGCACGCAGGCCTGCTCTTAAAATCTGCCTACTTACTCCACGTGGCGCCTGGGCAAACCACATACCCCTGCTGAGCCTGTTCCTTCATCTATAAAATGGAGAGCTGTGGGCGGGGGGATGCTCTAGGAGCTGGACACTGGCTCCCTCCCATACCCTCAGATCCGCCGCCCCACACCCCTCGGAAGCATCCAGGGATCCTGTGGGCAGCTGCTCATATGCTTTCCCCCGCACGGGCCATTTCTGTGCAGCGCAGCACCCAGCATGTAATCACTCACAAACGTCGTATGGTGAGAGGTGAGGTACCCCTGCTGTTCTCCTGTGCAGACCCATCTGAAAAAATGAGGTGCAGGCACTTCCTACACCCCTTGGGAAATGTCAGTCTGCTTCTACATCAACGTGCCCTTGCTCCTCACTCGGGAAAAGGGGCTCAGAGGCTGGTGTCTCCGTCCACTGAGAACTGCCAGCTCCGCACCGCAGACACAAGAGGGTCTCCAGAACAGGTCCTCTTGAAGTGGGGGCCTGAGTCCCTGGAGAAACACACTTTGCTACAGACTAGCTGATTTAACTCAACACTCTGTCTTCTCTTCCTATGTACATGACACCCCAAGCCTAGTCTGTCATACCTCCTGGGGGCAAGAGGACAGACAGAACAGAACCTGACTCCCGGCAATCTGGGCATCTGCCCAGGTGGCGAGACGGCTGCCAAGGCTTTTGCCTGCTCTCTTCCGGCTCAGGAGGGAACACGGTTGAGCTGTCCTGGAAGCAGCCGCTGAACCGCCTGGGGGAGCGCCTGCAGGCTGGGAAGAGGCTTCTTCCTGTGGGCCTCTAGCCAAGGGGCCGCTTTTCGCTACCTTTGGCCTCTGCCTCCAACAGCCGAACACTGGCTTCCTTCTCCCTTCTTGGATAGAGCTGTTTGGCCTTATCCCAAGCTGGTGGTTGAGTACAGGCCCTGGGCTCTGGCAGACCTGGTTCAAGGACCGGCTCTGCTTTGCTCTTGCTGTGTGACCTTGGGCAATGCATCAACTGCTGCGAACCTTCGCATTCTCATCTTTGAAATGAGGATGGCACCATCTACCTTGAAGACTTGTGAGGATTTCATGACCATACACCCGAAGTGCTTAGCACAGTACCTAGTGCCTACCACAAGGAACCGGTAAATGTTAACGGCGTCCTCATCACCCACCGCCAGCATCCCCTTCCCTCCTTCGTACCTTTTCAACACCAGGAACCAGGATTGGCGAGGACCTGTTTGTTCCAGCCATTTGTAGGCGGAAAATCTGGAAGCCACCTGCCACCCTCTCCCACACGAGGAATGAAGGCTGCAGAGAGGCCACCTGTCTCTCCCCACCTGCAACCTTCTGCTCCCTGTGATCTCCCCTGGGCCCTTACTCCTGCTCACTGCTTTACTCTTTTTAAAACATGAATATAAACTTTTACTGTGGATGAAAACCATCCACTCATATATGCCACACGTTTAAATAGTGCTTTTTATCGTTATTTAACTTTACTGGCCTAATAAAATTATGTTATCCTAATACTTATGAAAATGATCATAACTTTCCTCGATTATGAGATCATATTTATAATGCATGTCATGGCATTTATGGACTGACACTGCTTTTCAGAAACAAAGCTGACGATACATCTATTTCAGGTTTGGTTTGCTGACAAATAATCAGCTAAGTCGGTGCAGTGGCTCACACCTGTAATCCCAGCACTCTGGGAGGCCTAAGAGGGAGGATCACTCAGGGGTTCACGACTACCCTAGGCAACACAGTGAGGCCCATCCCTACAAAAAGTTAAAAATTAAAAACAAATTTAAAAACAAGAAGCCTGAGGGTGATGTTGTGCTGCTGTTATTCACAGTGACGGTGCTCTTGTTTATGTACAGGCAAGACGGACTGACTGGTTTCCACAGGTAGGAGAACAAGCGTGACATCATGAAGCCTTGAACTGGGTGACTTTCCCACAGCGAGAGCTGTTATTTTCACTTTGAAAAGTAAATACGGTCATTTTGTTGTTATCAGCCATCAGGTCACCCACATCTGAGCAGGCGCTCACATTAAAAGGTGCTGGCATTACTTCCAACACAAGGCAGCCTCTCTGGGCTGGGCGCGGAGGCTCATGCCTGTAATCCCAGCACTTGGGAGGCCAAGCGGGGAGGATCATTTGAGGTAAGGAGTTTGAGGCCAGCCTGGCCAACATGGTGAAACCTCATCTCTACTAAAACTAAAAAAATTAGCCAAGTGTGGTGGTGCGCGCCTGTAATTCCAGCTACTTGGGAGGCTGAGGCAGGAGAATTGCTTGAACCCAGGAGGCAGAGGTTGCAGTGAGCTGCGATCACACCACTGTACTCCAGCCTGGGCCAGAGAGAGACTCTGTCTCAAAAAAAAAAAAAAAAAAAAATCAAAAAAGCCAGCCTCTCAAGATCTCAGCAGTCACAGGCAGCTTGGAGTCTCACCAGGAGCCTCGGTCAGCCAGAATGGCCCAGGGGGATGCAGGCACCCCAAAATCCTCTCCCCCCAAGGTGCAGGCTAAAGGGAAGGCCCTGTGACACCCCTAGCTGTTCCCTTGTCCTGGGAAGCTTCCCGCCCACCTCCCAGGGCAATGTCTCCGCCAAGCTCTGGCTCCCACGCTTCACGCTCTTCATTCTTCCTAGCCATCTCTCATCATTCATTCCCCTTTTCTACCACAGGCCTACAAATAGATTCTAATTCTCCAAATCTAAACCTTAAAAAAGGAGAGGACGGAAAGGGAAGGAGGATGGGGATGAAGAGAGGCCCTCCTGCCTCCTCCAGCGACTGTATTTCCTTCCCGTGTCCCTGTGCCGCCAACTTATCTGAAGCGTCTGCTCTCGTTCCTCGACTGCCCTCTTGCCATCCCCATGACCCTCGGTTGAAGCCACTCTAGGGCAGCCCCATGGTGACCTTCTCCTCAGCCACTCCAGTGATCCCGCCCCCAGCCTCTCTGCGGTGCAGATGTTATTCCTGCTGACTTTGTCCTCCCAGGGTGGGCATCTGTCATTTTTCGTGCCACATTTTGTTGATGCTTTCCTTTGTCATCTTCACGTTGCCATCCTCCCCGGTTGGCTGGATACTGGCCAGCCCTACTTGGCCACCCCTGCCCGGTACTAGCTTCACCTTTGACTGCTCTCCTGTGCCCGCTGCCCTTGCCATCTCCTACCCCGGTCTCTCCTACAGCCACACGTCAGGTCCTGACACTCTTCTGTTTAAAAAGCTGTTGAAGGCACTGTCACAAAGAAGTTGCTCAATCTGGCTTCTAAATAAATGAGTGGATAAAGGGATCAATGAACAAACCTATCGTTTCTCCCTTGCCAAAGCCAACGACTCTGGCCAAATGATGTGCCATCTAAAGCCTCTGCATCTCAGGTCCTCACCTGTCCTAGACTCCTGGTTCTTCCTGGTGACCTCCACCCAGGTGTCAGGATATGTTCCCCACCCCCCATCCCTAAGACTGAGTCACTCCTCTCCCAACCTGCTTCGCCACCTGTGTTTATCTCACCCAGCAACCAGTCCTCCTCCGTGCCACCCACACCATTCCCCTCTCCAAAAACCTGCCATCCAGTTAGCTGACAAGTTCTGTGCATTTGACCTCCGTGACACCCCTTCAAAAGTCCTCTCCTTCTCTACCTGCCTTGTCTAGACAAGGGCTGCCAGGTGATGAGGTATTTCTGGGTCACTGCATCAGTCCCCACCTTTCCTGCTCTCAGAAGTTGCAGGGTGCTCAATCTTTTCATTCTCCAGCCACCTTCCTCACTGCTACTAAGGTTTGCTTTCTAAGGCACAGTTCTGGTCTGAACATTGTGCTCTTCCTCACATCTCTTCCATGACTCCCACTGTCAATGAATAATGCCCAAACTCAATGCACTCAAGCACTTCCAGGATCCAAACTGAAACTCACCTTGCCCTGCTCTCCACTCCCTCCACTCCAGCTGCAATGGACTTCGACCTGAATCTACCACCCACCCACGCACCCACCTTTGACCAGGAGGCACCTCTTAATAGACATCTGTTCAGCTCGACAGAGAATCACTGCCCTTCAATCACCCTGGAAGCTCATGTGGAAGTCGAGTCAGGGCACATTTTTGTCCTCTGATTAACACGTATCCTTATTCAGTCAACCACTGGGGGCATGTGCCCTGCCCAAGGGAAACCACCACAGTTCCCTGCAGGCAGGCAACTGAGACTTCGGGACTGTGTTTCTTTTCTCCAGGAGCAGTCAGCACTCATCACTTTTCTTTCATCACTTTACACAGAAGCTTCTGGAAGACCTCCAGCCACTCTCTAATGGCAGAAAACCAGGTAACACCAGGCTGGTCTTCACAAAACTGTGGAGTGCTGACAGCCTTCTTCTTGGGGCCAAAAGAGCTCAAGAGAAAGCACACTTCCCAGGGCGACACCGATGGCACTAAATTCCAGCTTTCACAACATGTTTTAAGGAAAATGGTCCACCTTGGGATTGCCCAAAATGAGGATCCACAACCTTCACCACTTCCCACACCATGGAGCATCTGTGAAGAAGACACCCCAAACAGCAGCTGATTGCTGAGAAAGGGGCCCACCTCCTTTTCCAGAGAGAGGCAGGAGACATCCTGGAGTCCTGTCTTCACCCGGACATCTTACCTTCTAACAAAAGCCACAGAAGGTAATGGCCCAGACTCTGTACCCCCACAGGACATCCACGCTCCCAAACCTGCATTCAAGGACCTGCCATTCCTGGGCTCTCTCCTCCCCCAGTGCTGCCTCATCCTTCAACATGAGCCCACACAGGGCCTTGCCAGTCGCCTTCCCGCCTGCCTGTGAGGCCCACCCACATCCCTCCTCTCTCCCGGCCCACCCCATCTGTCCTTCAACATCAAGTGGAAGTCCCCTCCCACACAAACTCCTCTCGAGAGAAAGAGCTCCGTCAGTCCAGCAAACTCCCATGGCATTCGCTGGGTGCCTGTGGCTGGCCGCCTCTCACTGGCGCTCTGGGGATCTCAGGCTCCTGGCCTCGCCCGCGGTGGTGAGCACAGTGCTGGGCACCCAGCAGGCCTGCCTGCAGTGGCTGCTGACGGACAAATGGACTGCCCAAAACGCAGTGGCCACACAGCAGCTACCAGTAGCCCTATGGGTGGCCCATGAGGAAGACGGGACAACGGAAAGGAAGCAAACTACTTTTACTGAAGCCCAAATGACACCGGCATGGCGGCACTTTCATACGGAAGACCTCACTTCACATTTGGCAACAGTCCTCATAGGCAGATGTTATCATCCCATGTTCACAGACAAGGAAACCAGGGCCCACGGCTGGGGCACTGCTAAGTGACTTTCCAAGCCACACACGGTAAGCAGTGAGGCAGGATTTGAAGCCACATCACTGATCTCCTCAGAGCCTTGAAGAGGGGAGCCTCACCCTTTCCCACCCCCATGCTGCTGTGCTGTATACCCCTTGTTCCAGCCAGGCCTTTGGCCATAAATGGGGGACCCATTCCATTCCCATTGAAGGGTGCTCCTGAGGCCCATGGAGAAGCCCCTTGACCCAGAAGTTCCAGCCTCTAGGTCCCCAAGCTCCAGCCAGAACCTGTGGCCAACCAGCCCCTCCCTCTCCCATGCCTGTTTTCTTGCAGCTGGGCTCTGGCTCCAGCCTGATGGGGACCTGCCACAGCCCGCCTGCCCTTCAGGGCCCAGATGTTTGCTAAACAGGCTGGGCTGGTAGAAGCTCACTGTTTGCTCAAGGTGACAAGGGACTGGAGGCAGAGGGAAAGGACAGTGACACATGCCACCAGGGGAGGCCACACTCGTGTGTGGGCCTGTCCCCATCACATCAAAAACACTCTCCTCCCCCTATTTCACGTGGGTCCTCACCTTGCAGCTCTTCATGGGCAGAGCGTAAGGTCAGGCTCCAGTCCCAGGGAGCAGCAGGCAGAGCAACAGAGCTACGTCTCTGGCCTGCCAGCAGTCCCCAGGTCGGCTCTGCCAGCTAGGGATCTGGCCACAATGCCCACAGCACACAGGCTCTTCATGGGCCAGAGTCTCTGGAGATTGGACTCTATTTGAGTAGTGTTTTTAAACACTGGAAACAACGTTGTAATAAGCTGTCAAATCAATGTATTTAAACACAGCCAGTATATATATATATACTTTTTTTTTTTTTTTTTGAGATGGAGTCTTGCTCTGTTGCCAGGCTGGATTGCAGTGATGCGATCTCGGCTCACTGCAGCCTCCACCTCCCAGGTTCAAGTGATTCTCCTGCCTCAGCCTCCCAAGTAGCTGGGACTATAGGCATGTGTCACCACACCAGGCTAATTTTCATATTTTTAGTAGAGATGGGGTTTCACCATATTGGTCAGGCTGGTCTTGAACTCCCGACTTCGTGATCCACCCGCCTCAGCCTCCCAAAGTGCTAGGATTACAGGCATGAGCTACTGCGCCCAGCCCACAGCCAGTATTTTTAAAACATAAATAGAACAGAAAATATCACAGTGTAACTGTACTTAGTAAAAATCAATCTTGTTTTATGAAACTTTAGTTTTAGTGATAATAGATATATGCTGACTTTGAGATCACAATGTCAAAATGTGTATTGCTTACAGTTGGTCACGGGAAAAAAGTATCTGAGAGCCGCTGCATACGACCGCAGAGCAGAGACCTGCCAACAGCTGCAGCCACTTGGCCTATGGACTGGAGTCCAAAGGACAGGGCACTAGGTGCCTCCCCCTGGCCAAAGATGAGTCGCAGGTTCCTCTCGAGAGGCAGAAAAGGCTTTGCCAGGGGAGGCCACCATGCTGGTCTGTGGACAAATGACTACCAGACTGGCCCTGCCAGGTGCTACCTTGTCTGGAGGCAAGGGAGGGCCGAGAAGCCCAGCGAGAGCCTCCCAGCGCCCCTCCCACAGCCAGCCGCCAGTCCAGGAGAGGTGACTCACCTGAGGCATCCAGGCTACGTGCGCTGCGTGACGAGGGGAGGCACTGAGGAGCCTCTGACCTCCTGGGCCTGGGCTGCCTCCTTCACCCACTGCTGCATCCAGCCTCTCCCAGGCAGAGTCAGAAAGCCCAGGTGTCAGGCCCTACAGAACTCCAACAGGTCGTCCTGCCCTGGCTGCCGGACCCAGCTCAATCCCTCCCCTGGGGGCTGGGCAGTGGCTGGAACCCTGTGCTCACTGGGAGAAAAATGTCAGCCTGTGAATGACGGTTCCTGCTGCCATGCTAATTTTCCCACAGCTTCCCACTCAGGGCCACTCACCTTGGTTCAGCTAAAGGAACAGAGTGCCCTGTTTGAACATAATAGTTCAATCACACACTTTAGGGCCAAGGATAGCACCATGTCCCTGCCTGGAAGGCTTTTTATTTCAAAGGGATGATTGACAAGAGTCTCTCCGCTGCCACTTTGCAATGACACAGCAGTAGCTATTAGTTCGCCACACTGTCCCCGGACCAACCTGGCCTCAGCTAAACCTGGCCTGGGCCCGGAGCCTACGTGGTCACAGCTTAGGAAAGGCCTTCTTTCACTGGGCTCCAGGAACAGAACAGTCAATGGAGTTAGAGTTGGGTGTTCCTGGCGGAGCCGCAGCCTTACTTCTCAGACGGATGCTGCCGGGGTAATTAGGCTGAGTTCTGGCTCAGGGTTCTGCTTGAAACTTGACTGCCCCCAGCCCTGGCTCAGAGGTATCTTGTTCCAGGGACAATGCCTGGCATCTCAGCTTTCAAAGGCACTCCCTAATTATTGTTAATGGCTACAGAGGAAACTGCTTTTCCAGATGCCATTCTGGTGGGAGGGTGTGTATTATTTATAGCTGGAGTTACAGAGACAGAGACTTGAATTTGGCTTCTCTAATCTGGAAGAAAACTAATTGGATTTGAGCCAGGCCTGAGCCCAGGAGAGGGCCCTCACCATAACTGCAGCAGCCTTGCTGCCCTGGGCTATCCAGGGCCTCCTATTTGAAAGCCTTGGAGGCTGTTCAGACATTAATTAAGCTGTTGATGCCCTGTGGTGGGCAGGCTGGCAGGCAAGGCATCATCAGAGATCTCGTGCCACTTTCTGCCAGAGCTGAGGTGACGGAGCCCTCGTGCCTTGGATGTAATAACTCCCATGCCGGGGATCCCTGCTGCCTGAGGCACTGGCATTCTGACAGTGGGGTGAGGCTACCCTGACAGCTCCCTGCTTAGTTACTTGTGGTTGAAGGCACTTGCCTGATGAGGCTGAGGCTTGCCAGCGTGTCTGGGGTCCCTTTGTGGGGGACCACTAGGCTCCTAGAGTCTGACCCTGCCCACAGATGGGTCAGAGCCTAAATCCTAGTTTTGTAGAGTTAGATCAGACCTCTAAGGCTGGAAGGTCAGGAGGGAGAGCAATTGAAGAGGACCTTGGGAGCTGGGAGCTCTCACCAGCCCAAGTGATGATTACCTCCCAGCTCAAATCAGAGCAGCCGAAATCTGCCCATCCCAACACATCCCAGCGGCCCCTTTCCCTTATAAAGGGAAACAAATCAGGCCCAGCCCGCCTTCCCCTCCTGTCAGTCACGCACCCTCACAGTTGGGAAGCCAGGGATGTTGAAGTCTCTGCAGACTGCACTATTGGTTTCCTCCGCACAGTCCAGGGCAGCGAGATTCAGGGCCGGCCTCCAGGCTGAAAGGACAAAACACCCAGCAGTAAGTAAGAGGGGCCAGCACCCCCTCTGCCTGCTCATCTCCCTCCATGCAATGTCCCGCCCCGACAACCCCTCAGCACCTGATCCCAAAGCTCTTATGACAAAGGTCACACCTTCCTCCGAAAAGGACCCTGAGATATTCCATTTGGTCTGCACTTAGCTAGCGCCTCACAAAACGGAACCTGTGCTTAGGATGATTAGCATAAGTAACTGCCTCATAATGGTATGTGTTTCCCCATCGCTATGCGGGGCCAGGGATAGGGGCTGAGAGATGTTGAAGGTGTCTGCCCTCCTCCGCACCCCCGGGGAAGAGCCCTGGTATTGCCTCTGTCCTTGGGGCCCCAAATGGCATCAGTTCCAGGATGGAGAACACATCTTAGGGGATTTGGAATTCCCAAGGGGACCCTTGGGGAAGGTTCCTGGGGCCAGAGGTACTAGTAGTCAGCAGAAGTTGACTGGTTGGGGCACAGGGTATTGGGAACTTGGTCCCCAGCCAGGAAAGGGGCATCTGGAATCCAGGAACTGCAGGGAAAGAAGTCTTGAGGCCACAGTCTGGCAGATTAACCCAGTCCCTTCATCAGACCCCAGGCCACAAGGCCTCCAGCAGCTGAAACATGGGGAGAGAGAATAATGGCACCATCTGGGCCATGGTCCAGGATCCAGGAAGAAGAAACAAACTTATCTAACAGGCAGCTCTCCTGAACTCAGATTCCCAGTCAGTCCAGTGGGCAAGAAGCTGCCTGAGCAAGGAGAGGAGGAGAGGACTGGCATAGATCAGGCTGCCTGGAAAGGAGGATTTTTGGGAGGTGTGGGAGCTAGAATAGAAGGGAGTAAGAGGGGGCCAGACTGGGAGTGTTTGCCTGAAGGGCTCGGGATGACCTCCACGGCAGCTGGAGCCACATGCGTCTCTGGGGCACATGAGAGGAGGACCAGGCCTGCCTGGTGGCCCCCACAACTCCCATTTGAAGCTCATGCCCAGGGGCAGGGAGTTTACACAGGCAGCCCACCCAGCACCCATTAACCACAGAACACTAATATCTGAATAACATCCCTGACGGTCACAGTTCTACCAGGACCTCTGACCCCACCTGGAACGTTTTGAATCTGTGTCCCCTTCAAATCTGATGTTGAAATGTGATCTCCAGTGTTAGACTAGGTGGGGTGTAGTGAAAGGTATTAGACCGTAGGGTCAGATCCCTCATGAACAGCTCGGCACTGTCCCCTTGGTAATGAGTGAGTTCTCACTCTGAGTTCTCCTAAGATCTGGTTGTTTAAATAGGGTGGCACTTCCCACCCCCTCCTGCTTCTTCTCCTGCTTTGCCTTCTGCCATGAGTAAAAGCTTCCTGAGACCTCCTCAGGAACTAAGCAGATGCTGTGGACAGCCTGTAGAACCAGGAGCCAATTAAACCTCTTCTCTTTACAAATTACCCAGCCTCAGGTATTTCTTTTTAGCAATGCAAAAATAGCCTAATACTCTCCCCTAGGACTTATTCCTTATGATGTCTGAGAAGAACACAATTTCAGAAGATATCAGAGCTCCTAAGAACACTTTATGCCTGAGAAAGGAGCGTTACCCTCACTTCCATGAGACAGACGTAGGAAGAGCCTGGCACACCCTGACGCATCCCTTGAAAGAAGGCGGCTAAGCTGACCATCCTGGGTCTGATACGAGTGAGGGGCTCTGGGAGCTGGGAGGAAGGCCTCTGGCCACACTACCCCCTCCTTTCCGTAGTCTGCTCTTGGCATTGTAGCTTCTGGACTCCTCGCAGGAGGGAGTGGGTGGGGGGTTGGGCAGAGGAAGTAGATGGAGGTATTTATCAGAGACAGACTTCAAAAGTAGTAGAGTCAGAGCCACATCTTATGATGCCATTTCCCCAGTCTCCTCAATACCCCCTCAACAGACACTTTTTGGGGAGCTTTCCCGACTCCCTTAGCACATAAGAATAGCAGCTTGAGCTTCTCAAGTATCTGCAAGCTGGGGTGCATCCTTTGACTTTAAATCTCACCTGCAGGGCAGCCAGCACAAAGGCAGGTATGGTCAGGGCCTGTTGCATTCCAGGCCCAGGATGCAATCCTTCCACCCCTACCACAGGATTGCTGGTCCCAACCTGCCTCCACATCCTGTCCACTCTCCTTCCGAAGTCTCTTTCCCCACCCAAACCTCCATCTCTTCTTGCCTGTCCTAGGCAGGTGTGAACCCGTGATCTGGCTTTTTACTGACCTCACCTCCAACCAACCCTCCGTGTCCCATGAACTAGCACGGGTTCTCATGGCAGGTCCTCCAAAGAAACAGCAACATCTCATTTCTTTCCTGGTGAGGTTCTGAAATGCTCTACCCCTCACTGGCCTCTCTAGCCACCAAATGATGTTCTCATTCTGTGGATCTAACAATGTCATTCTCTATTCAGCATTCTTTGAGGGCTCTCACTGACTTTCGAAGAAAACCTACAACCAGAAGGCAGTTCTCCATTTGGCCCCTGTCCACACATCCAGCCTCCTCTTACAGTTATTTTATGTTAAATTAAGTAATCTATATTCATAAAATATCATTTCTAAGTCAATTAAAATACTGAAACATTAATTGCTTTTAAAGTATATATGCTTTGGCATCTTGCTTTTGTGTGCCATAGAAAATACAAACATATTTGGGTCCGTAATAAGCATGAAAAATTGAGGAAGCTCAGTTCTAAAAAAAAAACCAATTCTGAAAAAATAAATTGAGGAAACATGTTTCTAGAAATTATGAAATGGTGAGTGTTGATGGAAGACAGTTCACAACGCTTGCCAGTTTTCACTAGAAATTAAGATTACTAAGGAGTAAAAACTAATTAATACAAGGCAACTAAAACTAGAAATAATAAGGGACGCAGCTCTGTATGCAAGGGAAGCATGGCAGGGTTTACAAAGGAGGTCGTAAAATACGAGGATGTATTTTGGGTAAGGGAAAAAGAGAGTCACTTTGTTCTAAAGTACAGTGACTGATTATTTCACAATGAGAAAGAGGAAGAGGACAGGACAAACTAATGCATACAAGGAAGGTGTGAAGAGAAAAGAACTTCAAGTGTGGTCAAATGGGTATTGTTTTTGTGTTTTTTAAACATTAGCCTTAATATCAAAAGTGCACTGATGTAAAACCAGAATTTAGTCCTCTCTGATAAAATAAGGTTTTCCTGAAGTACTTACCTGTTCTTAAAAAGAAACAGTGAAAGGTATTTCTGTACCTTTTAGGTAATTATCCTAAGAAAGCAAGATCTTTGTTTTATCAAGATGATTCCCTGTGTTTCATGTTGTCTTTATTAGGTCTTTGATTACTTAATGGGTTCCTCTCTATAAAAGAGCTAAGGTTTTTTCCTGCAGTGATGTAACATTCTATATTTTCCTTTTGAAGTCTTTTAATTATCATTCTGGTTAGATGAATGACTGTGAATTAACAGTGATCTGTGATCCAATTTTGATCAAGTGATACTTTTGCTTTGCTTTTTTTTTTGTTTTGAGATAAGGTCCCACTATGTCACCCAGGCTGGAGTGCAGTGGTGCAATTGTGGCTCACTTGTCCTTGACCTCCTGGGCTCAAGTAATTCTCCCACCTCAGCTGCTTAAGTAGCTGGGACCACAGGTGCACACCACCACACCTGGCTAATTTTTTAAAATTTTTCTATAGAAACGGGGTCTTCCTACGTTGCCCAGGCTGGTCTTGAACCCCAGGGCTCAAGGTATTCTCCTGCCTTGGCCTCCCAAAGTGTTGGGATTATTGGCATGAGCCCCCACGCCCAGCCTGATTACATGTTTTAATTTTAAACCTTTGATATTTTGTTTACAAACTTCCCAAAATCGAATTCTAAATGAAGTCTTTTTGAACTTGAACTAGTTTTGGAACATTCCAGGGGCTCCTGGAACATCTCAAAGGTTCTGCAAAGGAGAGATATTAAACTAGTTATGCTCATTTGCTATATTAATTACACAGGAAGCATTGTCAAATAAGAAACGATGTTTAACTTTGACATATTTATTAATGGAAATTTATACTTGTTATTAATGTGTATCCCCAAAATTATATGATATTCTTAGAAATATGATGTATTATCGGCCATAATTTTGGTTATTAGGTTAAAATGTTGTATCCCTCAGCAATAACCAAATTTCCTTGTCAACTGTGTCATTGTTATGAACTTTCATCAGACCTTTAACCACGACCATTTTGTCTTATAGTCCATAGTTAATTGCTTTATTCTGAGGCTTTTCTAAAAGCTTTTGTCTAAGCAACTATAATCCTAAAGTGCTTCACCTTCAATGAGATCCATGGAAAAGTCTCTGATAAGTACTATTTCTAATAACTTCGAGATAATATAATTGGACTGGGAAAGAATTTCCAGAACTCTAATGTAAAAACTGATGGGTCTGCAAAACTGATAATGGAGATCGAGCAGAACAATAATTACAAGAAACTAAATGAACTAATGAAGAATTATGGGTTTCCATAGTTTTTAAATTTGAAACATTGCTGGTACTTCTTAATGTTTTGTTGTCCAGATTTAAGAACACTTTTTTTCTTTTAAGCTATCTATAGTTCACAGCAATTTGGTAAAGTACACTCTTGTAAACAAAAATGGAGACATTTTCTCTCTCCGGAATTCAGAAACTATTTGTGAATATTCTTATTTTTACGGCAATACTGTTATCTGCATAAGTTCAGTAAGCACCTTCTCTCTTTATAACAGGATACACTTGGAAACACTGGTCATATTACCAAGCTTTTGAGTGCGATGCCATACTTGAGAATGTAGTACAATGAATCTATAGGTGCTGCAGGGGAAATGTGAAGTTGGGCTTGGTTTGGCTTCCTAGCCTTGAGAGGTTGTTCAAAGTCCAAGCTGAGATTCCTTATCGATAAGTTCCGCAAAGCAAACTTAAAAAGAGCCTACGGGGTCAATCACTATTCTTGCCACACTGATGTAAATAATCAGGCCAAGTTTGATGAGACGAACCATATTATGCAAGCAAATTAGTCTCACCCTGGCTATCTTTATTTTATTTTACTTCATTTTATGTGAGATGGAGTCTTGCTCTGTCATCTGGGCTGGAGTGCAGTGGCGCAATCTCGGCTCCCTGCGACCTCCATCTCCCGCTTACCCTGATTATCTTTGGTAGAAATAGGGGTTGACTATAGACAGAAAAATTAAGTTTCTAAACAGAAACTACAGTATACCTCTTATTAGACTGCAGCCTTGTTGATCCTTTTCAAGTTTTTAATCATCTACCTATAAGCTGGACTGGATCCTGAATTCTTCCAGTTTCTCCCAATAACTAGCTACCATTCTCCAACTAAAAACAAGAATTGTTCAGTGCCTAAAGCCCTAGAAGCAGAAGCTGAACAACTCAATGTACATTTCAAGGAGTAAGTCTCACGTCGGATGTATATGCCACCACACTGAGGTTCCTTATTGGTAAGTTCCAGCGAAGCAAACTTAACAAGAACCCACGTGGTCAATCGCCACACAGAGCTCACCAAAACACCCAATGCCATAACCAGAGACACTCACACTATAACCCAGGACGAGGGGCTGATGGCTTCATGCTTTCCCAAAACATCTGAACAAGAGTCTCATTGGAATGAGACTTCCAATTTGGAACAGGAAGTCTCTTGGAATGTATCCTTGGAATTTATCCTGGTTTATAGTTTGATTATGTCTACCTTTTTTGTCTGGCAGGATAATGCTGTAGTTAGAATTCTATAATCAGTGGCTTCTGTGGGTAACTTTACGAAATGTTGGATTTGTCATGCTAAACCCAGGTCTTTACGTGACCAAAGGGATCCTTTAGTCTACTCAGTGGGTAACTTCAGCAACATCCCCGACACAACTGTTGTTCAAACTGTACTAGTGGTCCCTTTTATAGAGTCAGACTTTTAGACCCATGTGTTCTCACTCCTGCTTTAATTTAACCCAGTCATGGGATACTAGATATAGAACTGCTACCTACTAGCGGAACAGGGAATCTGTGCAATTGCTGACACTTTTTGCTGCACATAGATAGATACATAAGGTATTGAGACTCAGTTGCAAAAAATGAACAAACCGTACTTGGTTAAAAAGGATAAATTCCCCATCTGGCTCATTCTTTGATCTCTTCGATTTCAGTTGGTTTGGTTCATGGGTCCCTGGCTAAGGGGCATATTCTAAACTCAGTATCATCCTCGGGAGAGTCATGATAGTCTCCCTGTTACACTGGACCCTCTTAAAAAGTCTTAAATGTCCATACGTGGCCATCTGCTGAATGCTAAATGGCCCCTCTCCAGCTGGAATGATCAAAACTCCAAGAAATGCATGATAACGAGGACCCCTTAACCTATAAATGATGTGTTAAGGCCAAAACGATGATGACTGAGCATAGTGCTGATACCCTGTTTTGGTAACATTCGCAGCCAGGTGAGAGCCTGACCAGAAGGGGAGAATTGTTAAATAATATTTATAGTAGGCCATTGGTTGGGACTGAGCTTCTGCACAAGGCCGAAGAGATCAAACCAAGATGGGGTCCCTCAGGCTGAAGTTCCACGCCACCAAGCCAAATCTAAACTGTCGATCTGACCTTCCAGGAAATCAGGAGAGAGAACAGTCAAATCTCAACAAACCAGTTTGAGCCAACAGAAGGAAGTCTCCTCTGCTTTGACCTTTAAAAGGGACTGAAATAACCAATCTGGTTTTTGATCTGTTTCTGCTTTCTTTAGCCTTTTTCTGTCTAAAAAGCCAAACTCCTCTGCTCAGCTCATCAGAATGCTCATTCTGTAAGGCAGAATGTGGTGTTGCCCAATTCTAGAATCACAAATAAAAGCCAGTTAAGATTTCTGAATGTGTTATAATTTTGTCTTTTGACAAGTAACAGGAGATGGAATAGGAAAGGTCCTTATCTGAATTCCATTGTTAAAGCAAAGCTGCATTTAAGCTTTACTGTCAAAGTAATGCAGAGTTGGGTGACAGAGGCTTTTTGAAGTGGCAGATGACTTAAATGCCTAACACCCAAATGATTCAGTAGCATCAGTCTAGCTCTACTACTGGGGAGAAAACATTTTCCTGGTGCAATTATTGCTCTGAACAGAGTAGTTTTTCTACCAACAGAATGAATGGACTAATGGAGAGGGGAAGGGTGGGGAGGCCAGAGAAGCTGGCAGTTGTAAATTCTGGAGTGATGGGTGAGGGGATGCCCTGTGGTGACGGTGTTGTGGGGGTTCTGCTGAGTCCCCACTGGGGGCTCTGTCTGGAGTCAAGGGCAGCGTCCCCTCCCCCACGCACAAGTACAGGGAAGCCTTGCTTGGAGTTTCACCGGTTTGCACTGTGAGCGCCACATGTCTCCTCTGGATCTCTGCTTCCTCGTGGATCCGCGAGGGCCAGGATGAATGATTTCTAACACCCCTTCCAGCTCTGACAACCGTTCAGGTACCAGACAGCAAACAACTTTTTTTTTTTTTTTTTTTTTGAGACGGAGTTTCGCTCTTGTTACCCACGCTGGAGTGCAATGGCGCGATCTCGGCTCACCGCAACCTCCGCCTCCTGGGTTCAGGCAATTCTCCTGCCTCAGCCTCCTGAGTAGCTGGGATTACAGGCATGCGCCACCATGCCCAGCTGATTTTTGTATTTTTAGTAGAGACGGGGTTTCACCGTGTTGACCAGGATGGTCTCGATCTCTTGACCTCGTGATCCACCCGCCTCGGCCTCCCAAAGTGCTGGGATTACAGGCGTGAGCCACCGCGCCCGGCTAGCAAACAACTCTTACCAAGAAACATACAGCCTCCGAGTGTTAAGCGAGTCTGGGCTTCCATTAAGGCAGAGGCACAGATTTACCCAAACCATCAAGAGCAAGTCAGACCTGGGGGTCTAGTGACTAGAACTACCTACCCTCAGCTCTGGACGCTACACCGAAGTCTTCAGAGTTCTCCTGACACAGAGTGAGTTTATGCCATGTCCAGCTAGTCAGCGCTATGCAGACACCACCTCACGCCTTCCTTGTTGCTGACAGCTTCTGGGCAGTGATGTCATGAGATGGACAAAATGCCTTCCCTACCCCTCACACCTGGCTGACACCCCTAGTCTGAGTCAAGGGGAACCACGACACCAGCAGAAGGTTCTACAACTCACACTGTCATTTGGAATCCTGTGAGGCTCAGGCCACTGGCCACCATGAGTGTGCGGTGGGCTCCTCCTACTCTGTCCCCGGCTCTGTGCCAGGAATCACAGGTACAAGGAGCAGATATGGCCTGTGCCCGGGCAGAGAAGGGGGCAAAACCAACACTGCTTACTGTCACTCAAACACACGCCTTATGAACCTCACCTCCATGGCTCAGCACATGCTGTTTTCCCACCTGTAGTATCCTTCCTCCTCCACCCACTTTACCTGCCCAGGCTCCAGAGAGTCAAAAAGATCTGGGGTCGATGACCTCCTCCAGCATCTGTGTAAACCTGGCAAGTTACTTAAGTTACTTACATGTTTAAGAAAAAAGAGGAAGACAATACCCATAGATCAGATATTTTCCCAGGTAAGGACTGTACATACTAATGGCCTGTGAAGGCCCTTAGCAAAGTGCTGGCATAAGGCAAGTGTGTAATAAATAACTACTGGCATAAAGGCCTCTGGTGATCAGAGTAGCCCTCTGTGACTTTCCCTTACCCTGGATTCCTACAAGAAATGGTTGAAACACACGTTTGGCCTTTTTCAAACACAGCTTCTTAACAGTTGCCAATTTTCCTTCTGTGAGTAGCTCATTTCCCAACTGCAATACAAACAGTGCTTTATCACTCAGCAAATATTTGTGAATTGATTAGTCAGTGAATAGCAATGAAGGTCTAAAATGAATACAATCAATTTCCCAAACATATGGTGAGACAACAGGAGCTGCTCTGGAATAGAAAGGGGTGAACCAGATTCTCAGAAACACATGCTCTGCCCCCGGGCAGCAGCTGCCCTAGAGAACCTACTGCCCTAAACATTGAAGAAATGAACCCTCTTCAGTCAGATTAAATGCCTAAAGCCAGCTAAGCATGGCTGCAAAATTCCTCTCTCTCCCTGTGACCTCCACTGTCTCTGTTCCTGCCCTAAGATATAGGTATCCTGAGCAGACAGCATGTGCCATACTCACATGGCCTGGGGTGGGATGACAGCAGCCTCGTGAAAGCCCACAACCAAACTCTCTAAAGAAACCTCAGGACACAGAGATGACGCCTGACCAACCCCAGCTTCTCAGCAGAGCTTCACCAAGGAACACCCCTTTGAGTTGGAGTGAAGGACGTTCTTCCTTGCAGGTTGACAGCAGATTCTGCCAGTGCCCTCCTCCTACACGATCTGGCTCAGGGGCTAACTCACACCAATGGCTCACAGCAGACCTCTGGTTTCCACCAAAAGCTTGCACCTCCCATTTACCCTGGCTCATCCCCACAGACCGTGATGCTTCCATTTCCTTTTTCAGAGGTTAAATTCTGATTTCACTTTCCTGTTTTAGGGAAAGGCTCCATGTACTGGGGAATCCCTTTTAGAAGTGGTAACCCTCACCCAGGAGCAGACTGGGTCAGTACCTAGATATGTAACTCATAGGAAAACTAACACTCCGCATTGCAAGAGGCCAAACATGTGAGTTAGCTGAAAGCTAATCTTTGCTTCTAGCACTCTCAAGAAGGAAGAAATTCTAAAATAAATCCATCTGCGACCAACAAACACCTCTTATAGCCTCAAAGTGGAAAGAGATGGGGGAATTTTGATGATGTTCAGCCCACAGTGTCCCCTGAGATTACCTTCTCTTAGGTGTTCAATTCCATAATCCATGTTCTCCCTCTCTCCTCTCCTGAGCAGATGTGCTGACACCACTCCTCCCCGACCAAATGTGTTGAAATGGTGAGAAGCACGTTCAGTAAGGCATATTCAGGTATTGGGACCAGTGAGGCATGTGGGCAAGCATAAACTAGAGGTCAAACAGCTTCTAAGTTTCCTTTAAAATTAACTTTCCAGGACCATATGGCTAAAAGATGTACACACGCTTCCATCTAGCCACCTCAGAACCCAATCTGGACACTGCTCAGGAAAAGGGGGAGGGTGAGTCTGAGAAGTGACATCTACAAAGGCACCATTCGACCACAGAATTGAGTTTACGAACAAATACCAACAGCAGAGAAGGGGAACCATGGTTTCAGTTCCTCCTTCTCTAGAAAGAGTCCTATTTTCAAAGATGCCCACAGTCTGCATTCAATGACCATTTCAGGGCAGGAGCCTGTGCCCGCGCCCTAGTACCAGAATCAGGAAGCAGCTCCATTCAGAGGCAGCAAGTCAGGAGCAAATCACTTATCACTACACTACTCCTGCGCACTGAATACCCACTACCTGAGTTAGGTGAGTGTGTGACTCCCCAGGAATCTTTAAATTGTGGAAAGGAAACTATGAGACAATGTATGCCCAGTACTGAAATAAGTAAGGTGTCTGAAATGACAAGTGCTCTGTAAATATTAATTACTATTATTACCATATTTCCTTGACTCTAAGCCTTAAGTGTTTCAAAATTTTAGCATTTCTGTAACAGGGTTCACCTTAAAATCTCTATACATGTACTGGTTTTTCCTATCCTTCTGCCCCTTGGGCTGTCATAAAACGAACAGTGAGTCTCATAGTTGATGCTGTCTTGGAATCCAGGAAATACAGTTTTGGTGCCCCAACCAGTCAGTGGGAACATGAAGCAAGAGCCAAATACGCACCAAAGGCCTCTGGGTGCATGGGGTTAAAACATAAGGGTTCGGGCGGTGGAAGAGAGAGAAGGATGTGGCAGAGGCGGCAGGTCAGGAGAGGGCCAGAACCGAGACAGGAAAATGTCAGGTGACCATACCCACATCAAAGACAAAAATGAGAAAGGGAGTCTAGGTACCACCTGGATCAACCAGTCGAGGGAGTGGAGAAAGGTGGCGGGGAGCCAAAAAACAAAGTCCGTTCCCTTCTCTCCCCAGCACTGCCCCACAGCAGCTAGGGAGCCTGCCAGGAAGGCGACACGGGTCCCTGGGCGAGAGGAAGCGGACTGGCACCAGGCTGGACTAGGAAGCTGTAAGGTGTCAGCGGAGCCTGCGGAGGATGGAACAAAGGAGACCCCTCGCGGCGGGGGAGACAGTCACCTGGCGGAGGACGAACGCGGCGAGCAGGGCAGGTCTGGGGGCCCGGGCCGCGGAGAGGGGAGAGAAGCGCGGGAGGCGGGCCAAGAGGAAGAGGCCAAGGGAGCGGGAGCCCAAAATGGAGCTGAGAAGTGTGAAGGTGGAGGGCGTGGGTGGGCGGAGGAGGGGCTGTGCGCCCGCAGGTGGAGGGGTCGGGGAGGCGGGGCACGGGGGAGCCGGCCGACCCCGCTTCTCACCTTTGACGTCTTCGGCCAGCGCCTTCCACGTCGGGGCGAAGGCGATGCAGTGGCCGCACCAGGAGGCGAAGAACTCCACGGCCCAGGCGCTGCGGGAGCCCAGCACCGCGCCGCGCACCGTGTCCGCCTGCAGCAGCGTCAGCGGGTCGGAGGGCGAGTACAGCGCCGAGCGCGGAGCCGCGACAGCGCCTGGCACCGCGAGCGGCAGCAGCAGCAGCAGCAGCAGCAGCGTCGGCGGCGGCCTGGAGTCGCGGCCGCACCTCTCCATCCTCAGCGCTGCGCTCACCACCTCACGCAAGTGTCGGATGAGTAGGGTCCTGGCGCCGCGGCACCGCCCGCCTCCGGCCGCGAGGAGGAGCCACGTGGCCCCGCCCCGAGGCCCCGCCCCCGAGGCAGGCCCCCGCCGGCCCCGCCCCGCCCCGCCGGCGGCGCCTGGGCCCGGGAGCGGGCGGGGTGAGCTCGTCGCTGGGGCTGGCGCAGGCTGGTGAGCCGTCCTTTCGCTGTGCGCCGTGGCCTCAGAGCTGCGCCATCCGGGTTTCCGCCCTAGGCCCAAGGAGGCGAAGAGTACAGTCTGGTCCCTGGAGCTCCATCTCCAAGAAAAAGAGTGGGGCGCTCGCTGAGCAGTCGCTGCGGGGGCCTCGCGGAGGTTGTTTGGCCCCTCGCGGTCCCCGTATCCAACGGAAGAGGAGTCCGTTGGAATAGGCGACCTGGATTTCTGCTGTTCCAGGGAAGTTCCTGGGTTCCCGTAAAGCGATGAGACGTTGTGAATTCGAAGTAGGTGGGAGAGAAGAGGGACGCGTGGTCTGCAACCAAGACGCCACGGGATCAGAGGCACCCACCCCTGCTGAGGCCCGTGACCATCTAAAGGAAACGTCATTTGAGAGGCCCTACTCATGGATGAGAAGCCCTCTCTCCACTGTGGGCTGTGCCGGGTTGGCGGGGCATTGCCGTGGAATCAGGGTTTCCTCAGCACCCACATCTGGCCACTCTCATAAGATAGGGCGATTCCAACATTCGCGGTTCCCAGCAGCCCAGATGCCCCACATCCAACTCTTGAGCCCACTGGGAGCTCTCCATGCCCGCTCACATGTCCCTCTTGCAAGTAGCCCGATCCGCTGACCTGGTGTTCATGGGCACTAAGATGTTAATGGATTTTCCCTGGTCACCTTTGCAGCTCTACTGTTTTGAGTGGGTTATTTTAAGGGCAGAAGGTGCTCCTCAGAGGGTTGTCACAAGTGATACTTTTCCTTTGTGTCTGCCAGGTTAGCCCCCTTCACCTGTAAGAGCTTGGAGCCTAGATTTGTCATTCATTTGTTCAAGTTTACTGAGTGGTGTCATGCCAGGCACTTCTTTAGATACTAAAGATAAGGCAGGAAACGCAATATAGACTCTAGGGATGTGGAACTTAACATTCCAGTGGGGATAAAGAGATGATACATGAGTAAATGTAGATGAGGTGGAGACCGATGTTACAAGAAATGTAGACTAGGGTAAGAATAGAGCGGCAGAGGAGGTGCTGCCTTACACGATGGTCAGGGACAGGTCTGCCCTTAATATTTGCAAGAACTGAGTCAGTAGTACAAATGGAGGCCCACATATGCTGTCTCCATATTTTAAAACTACAAACCAAATAAACCATGATATAAAATTCCTGTCCTTTGATCTTGGCATCTGTACCTTCATCATAATCTGGAAGGCCACATTTACATTTAGGATTCTTGGACCCTTCTGAGATATGCCCTTGAATGCAGTGCTTTGGAGGGGGAACTGGTCCTTGGCCCTCAGCCTGCCTTCTCTTGGCACCTTAGCTCTGTCCCATACTTCAAATGGCCTTGTGCCCACACCTATAACAACTCTGTCTGCACATCAGAGTTTTGTCCACACCTCCTACAAATAGCTTCTCCTTGACCACCAGTTGCTCCTCAGGAGGACAGACCTTGGGAAAGGGCTGATGCAGGCTGCAGCTGGTAACCTGTTGCTATTGGAGCAGTAGGTTTTAGGGTCCCAGGTACTCACAGTGTGCTCTAAAAAGGGGAGAGGGGCAAGAGCTTTGGGTACATCCCACTGGGCCTCTTGCTCTGTGGAAAAGAACATTGATGGAAGAGGATCAGGTGCTCAGAACCCTAGATTGGGTCACCTCTTGCCGCTGTCTTAAGGCAGTTTTAAAGAGGTAACTTTGAGCCAAAGACCTAAATGAAGTATGGGAGGAAGGCTTGTAGCGATCTGGGTTAGGAGCATTCCAGAAAGAGGTCCAGAGGTTGGAGCTTTTACTCCCTTCGTGTGTTCATAATCTCTCTGCCCCATGTCTTAAACTGCATAAAGAAATTATGTGTTAACCATTTGGGGTGTCAGTACCTTGCTAAGTCTCCTCCGCCACGACACAGCCAATTCCAGTTGCTGGGTACACCCGGGGGCTCACTCCCTGTACAGCTTCTGCTCTCCAACTCTTCTCACTACTAAC
This sequence comes from Sapajus apella, assembly GCF_009761245.1. NCBI lineage: Eukaryota > Metazoa > Chordata > Mammalia > Primates > Cebidae > Sapajus > Sapajus apella. The sequence continues at coordinate 10,583,810 of NW_022436965.1, forward strand.
CGCTTCTGGGACCAGAATGGATGGTCCTCTAGCAACCTTGGCTTCCATGGGTTGGAAGTACTCCAGCGGCTAGCTCAGGTTCCAATAAAATTTGATACCTTCAAATGTCTCTGTTGTTAAACAGTGTTGTAGTTCTCATCCCCGTGGGCCTAGAAACTAAGGAGACAATGTCTACTGAACATACTGAATGAGAAAGTCACCCCAGATAAATACACAAAGATTTGCTTGTTTGCATATCTGTTTCAGAGCATCAGAAATGGAAAAGAATACAAACTATTTGAATGGAGTAGGGAAAAGTTTCTTGCCAGTGGGGCCAAAGAGGTTTAGGACTGAGTTTTAAAGTCTGGTGTTTCTGTATCTCATCTGAAGAGGAATTTTCAACTTTAAAGTCTTGGAAGCCTTTGTTTAAACAGAACCTTGAAAGGAAACTTAAACAGATAAGAGCAAGAACAAAATTATAACCTAGAGTAAAACTCACTTTCTGTGGTCAATGGGGACCCTAGGCCTCTATTTGACAATCACTGGTTTAGAATCAAGAACAGAAATCACAACTTGCCCTTCCTGGAACTTCAGGGATGAAAAGGTTACAGAAAAGGAAATTTACTCAGGAATGGGTGTTGAGAGAGGAAGGGGTGCTGAGAAAAGCCCTGGAGGCTGGAGGGGGCACTTAGAAATTCCTACCCAAGTTCCCTGTTCCCCCCTTCGACATATAAGTTGTAGGAAAGGGGCCGAGACAAATCAGATGAGCAAATAATCGTAGTAGGAGCTAGCACTTTGCACCTGCTGCTCTAAACATTTGCAGACTGTACTCATTTAGTCCCCACGCCGACCCTCAATATGAGGTTGATATTATAGCAACTCTCAACCTCAATATGAGGTTGATAAACCGTTTTTATAGATGGGACTGAAGTGGAAGGGGTTCTGTTGACTTTCCCACTTGTGAATCATTCATGTGTTATGCATGAAAAAAAAAAAGACGGAATTTGGAAGTCTGCCACCCAAAAATGAAAGAGATTGTGAGAGGAATGCAGTTTATACACAAATACACATAGGGAGCAACAGAAGAGTGTTTGATGACTTTCCCCTCACTCATTCATACCAGGGATCACAGAAGGTGTATGCAGCTGGAGGCAGGTGCCCAGCAACAGAAAAAAGACCCTTGCTTTGTCCCTTCAAAATTCTAGGTCTTCCAGATGAACCTTTCCATAGCTGGGAGCAGTTAGAACCCTAATTCTGAAAGTTGGAAGAGAAACAGTCTGTATCAGGTATGGCAGGAAAGAGAAGGTACATTTCAAGGATCTACTTAAAATGGTTTACTGGAAGGACTATTCACAAGGGTGTGTGCAGGGCAAAGGGAACTAATCTAGGGATTGGCAACAGCAAAAAACCTTTTTAGCACAACTGGACCAATGCAGAGAAAGGGAGAGAGCTTTATGGTGAAAACCAGTGACAGCAGGAAGTGAGGGAGGGGGGCTGTCCAACCATTGTCGCGACCACGTGATCCCAGCACTGCTGGACACACAGGAAGGCACAGGGAGAGTGTGACTTCCACTTGTTTCTCCTCCAGTCCTCCAGTTTCTTACCATTGCCTCCCATTGGCCAAACCCAATCAAAGCCAGAGGGTGAACATGCCCCAATAATATAGTCCATAGAAATTGGCTTCCAAGACAAAAGGCAGGACAGAGGAGGGTGAAGAATGGAGAATAATGTACCTAGCTCAGGGTCCCCAAATTTTGGCCCTTCAAGGCCTTAGAAATAAGAATGGAAGGGCCGGGCGCAGTGGCTCATACCTGTAATCCCAGCACTTGGGAGGCTGAGGCAGGTGGATCACCTGAGGTTGGGATTTCAAGACCAGCCTGACCAACATGGAGAAACCCTATCTCTACTAAAAGTACAAAATTAACCAGGCATGGTAGTGCATGCCTGTAACCCCAGCTACTCAGGAGGCTGAGGCAGGAGAATCGCTTGAACCCAGGAGGCAGAGGTTGTGGTGAGCCGAGATCGTGCCCTTGCACTCCAGCCTGGGCAACAGAAGTGAAACTCCATCTCAAAAAAAAAAAAAATTAAAGAAAAAAGAATGGAAAACACAAAAATCCCTGAACATCCTTCTGTGAGTCTCCTGAATAGAAGTAAGGGGCTAGAAATCTGACCACTGGAGAAAGCAAACTGGAAGAAGAGGGCAACAGATTCCTTCCCAGCTGCTCATCCTGTCCTATTCACCCTTAGTCTAATTGCCCTGTTCTGTTTCTGTAGAGGAAACTAAGGCCCAGAATAGCGGAGTGTCTTGCTCAAGGCCACACAGCAAGGTCATGGTAGACCCATTTTTGCCAGGCTTTCCAATATAGCCATAGAAATATTGAGAAGTGGGCATCTGTGAAAGGGATATGTCAGGCAGTCACCCATGTTCGGGTCAACCTTCCCTGGTCCCCAGGTCACCGGATGGCAATTCAAAGGGTGTAGGCACCCACCCCCCCAACACACACACACACACAGCTAATTATTTAAGGCAGAAGATATAAGACTGTAGATTCAAGAAGACCTTCTTGTCTGTGCTCTTTGGCCTTTTGGGAATCTGCCAGTCATCAAACATGGCCTGAAGTCAGAGGCAGGAAGTCCACATTGCTGAGTTGCTGGGCTACAGGGTGCTAGCATTCTCCAGAGAAGACTTCTGGGAACCTTGCCAACATTGTGATGCTATGAGAAGATTGATTTGGGGGAACTCTGAGCTTCTGGAGTATTCTAATTTGGAATATTTCCTCATGACTTAGGTTGTATACAGCAGTTCTTCTATAATAGATAAATACCCACAATTCTAAAAAAGTACTATACAACACTATGACTGCAAAAGGACAGAATTTATCAACTTTTTAAATAAGAGCATTCTAAGAATTTCCCTGAAGAGAAGGTAATTGTAACGATATCAGTACATGTTAGAAGGTGCATTAAATGTGTGTGTGGAGGGAGAGTGGTGGAAGGAGCAGTTGAAAGAGGGCAGTCAGCTGAAGCTAGGCTGGGGACACCCTCCTTCTTCCCCAAAGCCACCAGTTTAATTCTCGTGATAGGTGCTGGGGTATGGTAGATGAACACTTGGTCTTTGGAGTCAGGATACTTGGGTTTCAGTCCTTGGCAACTGCCTTCACGTCTCTGAGCTTCAGTTCCCTCATCTGTAAAATGGGCAAGCAGCCGTTTTAAGTGTGTAGTTCCCATATATGGGTGCTGTGCTGACTGTAATGTGTTCAGCTCTGGCTCCACAGTGGTTCCCATTACCAGTCCCCAGCCCAGTCTAGACGCCTGACAGAGTTTACCAGTCCAAGGGGGGAAAGCAGTTTTCTTTTCTAGTCTTATTTATTTTTTTGAGACAGAGTGTCATTCAGTTGCCCAGGCTGGAGTGCAGTGGCGCAGTCTTGGCTCACCACAACCTCTGCCTCCTTGGTTCAAGCGATTCTCATGCCTCAGCCTCATGAGTGGCCGGGATTACAGGCGCCCACACCATGCCCAGCTAATTTTTGTATTTTTAGTAGAGACAAGGTTTCGAGATGTTGACCAGGCTGGTCTCGAACTCCTGACCTCAGGTGATCCACCCACCTCAGCCTCCCAAAGTGCTGGGATTACAGGTGTGAACCACTACACCTGGCCTGAAAAGCAGTTTTCTATTTTTCCTATTTTTAGAATATTAAATGTTTCTTTTAAAAATACAACGATGGGGGGAATGAATAGGTGGAATACAGAGACTTAGGCATTGAACTTACTTGGTATCAGCTCTTGTGTTATACTTGGGGAGGTTGTGTAGAGAAGGAAAATTTTAATTTTATGACCCTGTTTTATTAAATTTTTTTAGCCCCATGTATTACTTTTAAAAATCAACTTTATTAATGTATAATTTATATACAATAAAATTCATCCGTTTTAAGTTCACATTTCAATGTATTTTGAGAAATGTGGATACCTGTATAACCAACTGTGCAATCAAAATGTAGATCAGGCCAGGCTCAGGGGTAATCCCAGCACTTTGGGAGGCCGAGGCAGGCGGATCACCTGAGGTCAGGAGTTTGAGACCAGCCTGGCCAACATGGTGAAACCCGTCTCTACTAAAAATACACAAATTAGCCTGGCATGGTAGCGAGAGCCTGTAATCCCAGCTGCTTGGGAGGCTGAGGCAGGAGAATTGCTTGAACCTGGGAGGCAGAGGCTACAGTGAGCCAAGATCGTGCTATTGCACTCCAGCCTGGGCAACAAGAGCAAAACTCTGTCTCAAAATAAAATAAAATATATATATATGTAGAACATTTCGGTATCCCATATAGTTCCCTTGTGCATTTTGAAGTTCATTGCCACCACCCACCCCCCAACCCGCCCCAGGCAAACACAGATCTTCATTACATTTTTGCATCTAGCTGTTTCTGTCCAGCAATTTTTTTTTTTTTTAAATACAGGGTTTTGCCCTGTTGTCCAGGCTGGAGTGCAGTGGCATGATCTCAGCTCCCTGCAGCCTCCGTTTCCTGGGCTCAAGTGCTCTTCCTGCCTTAGCCTCCTGAGTAGCTGGGACTGCAGGTATGCACCACCATGCCTGGCTATTTTTGTATTTTTTTTGTAGAGACGAGGTCTTGCCATGTCGCCCAGGCTGGTCTTGAGCTCCTGTGCTTAAGTGATCCGTCCACCTCAGCCTCCCAAGGTGCTGGGATTACAGGTGTGAGCCACTGCTCCTGGCTGAGAGTAATTCTTTTTGTTGGAGTTCCTTGAAAAGTTAAACATGGAGTTTATTCATTCATCAGCTGCTGGGCATTTGGATTGTCTCCACTTTTGGGCTCTTATGAATAATGCTGCTATGAACATTCATGTACAAGGTTTTCTGCATGCGTGTTCCAGTTCTCTTGGGCATATTCCTAGGCAAGGAATTGCTGAATTAAATGATAACTCTGGGTTTAACTTTTCCAGAAATGGATACAGTAATTTTCTAGTAATTCTTTTTTATGAGATAGTGTTCCATCCCATAAATATGCCACAGTTTGTCTGTTCTCCTGTTAATGGACACCTGGGTTGTTTCCAGTTTGGGGCTATTGTAAGTAAAGCAGTTGTGAATATTCTTGTACAAGTCTTTTGGTATGTACCTTTGTTTTTATTTCTTTTGCAAACATACCTAGGAGTGGAATCTCTGGGTCATAAGTTGGGTGTATATTTAGTATTTGGCCAGGTGTGGTGGCTTATGCATGTAATCCCAGCACTTTGGGAGGCCGGAGTAGGCTGATCACCTGAGGTTAGGAGTTTGAGAACAACCTGGCCAACACGGTAAAACCCTGTCTCTACTAAAAATACAAGAAATTAGCTGGGCGTGGTGATACATGCCTGTAATTCCAGCTACTCAGGAGGCTGAGGTGGGAGGATCTCTTGAACCTGGGAGGCAGAGATTGCAGTGAGCTGAAATCACACCACTGCACTCCGGCCTGGGCAGCACAGGGACACCCTGTCAAAAAGAAGAAAAAGGAATCATCATACCTTTTCTTCAAGTGATTATGCCATGTTATATTCCTGCCAACAGTGTGGGAGAGTTCTGGATACATACCATGCTTGCCGATATTTGGTGGTGTCAGTCTTTGTGAGTGTTAATCGTTCTGGTAGGTGAGTAGTACATCTCATTTCGGTTTTAATTTGCATTTCCCTGATAACTAATCGCTAAAAATCTTTCCATGGCTATTGTAACTATTTGCATGTGTGTGTGAAGTGAAATCTTTTGCTTCTTTTAAAAAGTTGGGTTGTCTGATTACTGAGTTGTAAGAGTTCTGTATGTATATGTATATATGTACTCACATTTACATATATACATATATATATGCTGGCTGCAAATCCTTTGTCAGATGTACGTTTTGAAGACATTTTCTATCCATCAGCACCTATAGATCAATTTTGTTTGCTATACTTTAATTTTTTAATTAATTTGTTAAACCATGTCCTCCATGTGTGGTCAGACTCATAGGAAGCCAGGAATCCAGACTGGATTGTTAAAATCTTTTCCCACATCTTCAGGATGAGAATGCAGCAGTTTTAAGATAGCTCATGAGGTGGCCTAGCCCACAGGTCCTGAAGCAATCCAGCTGAAGACTTCTACTGTCATCTTGTCTGTTTCGTACATTTGTTACCTCATGTCGTTTGTTTCCGTGCTGTTACCCCTCAGAATTTTAGTCAGTTCTTTGATAATCCTCTCTATCTTAACAGTGCTAACTTGGATATTTGGTTCAGAGCTCTAAGCATTTGGTTCAGAGATCTGTGCTGGAGCCCGTGTGGAGGGGACGCTGAGGAGGAAACAAGAGAACTTCAAGGGCATGTCAGACTCCGGACAACAGCTGAGCCTCTTGCCAGCTGAAGGAGCTCCCTGAAATTCTGGGATGCGTCTGTAGAAAGGAGCACCTTAGGCAGGACTCTCAGTTACACTCCAAACGATGCTAAATTGAACTAGATGAAGCAGGAAAGGGGAATCAATTTCCTAAAAGAGCCAAACAAAGGGTTGGGGAAAGCTATGGCACCAACTTTTTCTCTGCACTTCTAGTCTCTGTGCATTGGCTTCATTCTCTCAGCCCAGCTGCTTCCAGAAGGCTAGAACTCTGGTCACATGCTTTCATTTTTGAGGTCAGAAAGAAAAGACAGAGCTCCTCTGCTGATCCTAGTTAGAAAAGCACTTGGGGGAACTGACTGGCCAGACTTGGGTTATGCGTTCATGCCTAGATCTGTCGCTATAGTCAGAGAAATGGCTCATCCGGGGCAATGTCCTCATCCCTGTAGGTAGGAAGGTAAGCACTGTAATCGGCAGCCTTCACTAGAACTGCATGTTTGGAGTAAGAGAGGCGTACTGTTACCAGAGGAAGAGGTCACATGGGGTTGTGCAGACCAAAGCGGGTAATGACCACCACTGGGAGGGATAAGGTTGTAGGGATCGAATGGGAGAATGCAAGAGTCTAGCACAGAGCCTGAGACAGAACAGGGCTCCACTCATAGGAAAGGATGAGGTCTGAGTACCTCTGGAGGTCACCATACTCACTTTTGCTTCATGTATTTTAGCCTCTGTTATGAAGAAGAATGCACACGTTTATAATTGTTCTGGCTTCCTGATGAATTGATCCTTCTATCATTACAAACTGTCTGTTTTTATCTTTGGTAATACTTCTTAACCTTGAATTCTATCTGTTATTAATATATCCATTGTATTGCTGCTGCTGAGTGTATATACATATATATACTATATGTGTGTATATATACTATATATGTGTATATACGTGTATATATATGTATATATACGTGTATATATGTGTGTATACACACACACACACACACACACACACACACACACACCCCACTGCAGTCTTCTCAGACTTTTACATAGTATAGCTTTTTCTATTCAAGTTATTTATATCTTCATATTAAAAGTGTAGTTGAGACAACGTGTAGTTGAGTCTTGCTTTTTCATTCATTCTCACAATCTCTGCCTTTTCATTGGAGTAGCCAATTAACAAACAATCCAACATCGATATGGTTGGATGATGTCTTGCTTTATTATCTTCTGCTTTCCTCTTCTGTTTTTTCCCTTTTCTGCCTTCTTTTGGCCGATGTGAATGTTTTCTAGAATCCCACTTTAATTTGTCTACTGGCTTTTTGGTTATGCCCCTGCAATTTTTAGTGGTTACCTTAGGGCATTGGTTCTTATGAGGGGGGCAGTGGACATTTGCCTCTGCAGCGAACAGTTGGCCATGTCTGGAGGCATTTTTGGTTGACACAACTGGGGAGAGTGGCACTGCTGACATTTAGTGAGTAGGAGTAGAAGCCAGAGATGCTGATAAACATCCTTCATGCTCAGGACAGCTCCTCACCGCAAAGAATTATCTGGCCAAATGTGAACAGTGCGGTTACTGAGAGACACTAACTTCCCGCAGTCCACTTAGAGTTAATATCATGCTTTCCATAAGCTCTTCACAGCCTATTGAGAGCTAATATCGTACTTCACATAAAATTCAGAAACTTCACAATTGTGTAAGTCCCTCCGCCACCCTGCAGCCTCTGTACTTTAGAATGGTGGTTGCCAAACTTTATTAGCAGGCCAATTCCTATGTGCTGCCTGTTTTTGTACATAAAGTTTTATTGGAACACAGCCAGGCCCATTATTTATGTTCGTTATATGACTACAAGTGGCAGAGTTGACTACTTGTGACAGAGATTCTATGGCCCCAATCCAAATAGTTACCATCTTGCCCTTTACAGAAAACATTTGCCAACTCCTGCTTTATTACTGTAGTTGACATATCTATTAATTATATCTACTTATAAAACCACCCACAAAATGTTAGTTTTTAAAATTCAAATTGTAGTCATATATTTTAAAGCTATTAAGAGGAAAAATAGTCTTTTCTATTTATTTAGATAGTAACCATTTTCAATACCCTTTATTATTTCATGAAGATCTGAGTGTTGATGTGGTATTATTTTCCTTTAGCATGAAGAAAAACTTTATCATTTCGTGTAGAGCTTTGATGGCAATGAGTTTTCTCAATTTTGTTTTATCTGAAAATGTCTTTATTTGCCCTCATTCTTGCAGGATATTTTCATTAGCTATAGAATTGAATGTATTTTTTCCTTTCAGCATTTTAAGGATATTTTAATGACTACAGATGAGAAATTAGCAGTCATTCACATATTTGTTCCTTGCATGTAATATGTTATTTTTCTCTGACTGCTATTTCATTTTGCTTTTCAATAGTTTGACTATGATGTGCTTAGACATGATTCTGTTCGTAATTATTCTGCCTCAGGTTTACTGAGTTTCTTAAATCAATAAATTTATGTCTTTCATCATATTTGGGAATGGTCCAGCCATTATTTCTTCAAATATTTTTTGTTACTTTCTTTCATTCTTCTCCTTCTGTGACTCCAACTTTAAGTATGTTAGACACGTTCTACAGGTTCCGCAGGTCTCTGAAACTCTTTTCAGATTTTTTTCAATTTTGTTATTCTCTCTGTTCTCCATTTCTATTGAATTGAGTAATTTCTATTGATCCGTTCTCAGGTTAACTTTTCTTGATTCATCATCCTTCTGCGAAGCCCATTCCGTAATTTTTTCTTTTAGATATTATAATTTTTAGTTCTAGAATTTTAATTACTTTTGTGATGTCTATTCTTCTGAGATTCCCTACTTTTCCATTTATTGCAGGTATGTTTCTCTTTACATCATCAATCATACCTGTATAGCTACTTTAAAGTCATGTTTCCTGATTCCAGGATCTGAGTCATTTTGTGATTCTTTTTCCTTGAGAACAGACTACAGTTTCCTGATTCTTTATACGTTGCATATTGTTGGATTTTTTTCCGAGACATTGTCAGTGTTATGCTGTGGAGACTCTAGTTTCTGTTGTATTTCTCCAAAGAGATGTGTTTTTGGTTTGGTTTGGTTTTAGGAAACAATCAATTTAATTTGGCTAGATGTTAGCTACAAATGCTGGATCTTGGGCAGCAGCTCAAAATCAGTTCATGTCTTCTAGCTCAAGCTGGGCTGGTTTGAATCTGCACCACATATGTGTGATCCGGGGCAGCCAGTGATTTGGGCAGAACTTGAGACTTCCCTTCTCTGACTCTCACTTCTGGGATTCCCTCCTCATTTTCCAAATTGCTTTAGGTATCCTAAACTGTGTCCCCAGGTCTTCAGGCCAGAAAACATTGCTAGTTTCCCACCAAAGTTGTAGCTGCTCTACACACAGTACCAACTGCAGCCTGCCTTCAAACTAACTGTTATAAAAATGGGGCACTTCATTTTATATTGTTTCCCTCTTCCAAATGTTGACTCTGCCCCAGAATCTGCCTGCTTTTTTCACTCTCCAGTGTCTGCATGCAGTGTTTGTGTGTGTGTAGTGTGTGTGTGTGTGTTTTCCAGATGTTATAGTTTGTATATGTGAGAGGATGAGTTCATAGGAAATTATTTGGTCATAGTGAAAACAGAAGATCAGCTTTAAACATTTTAAAAATTTGTTTTATATAAATAAGACTGTAGCAATAAACAGAGCTTGAAACAAATTATCCACAATCTTTTTTCAGCCCTAGTCCCTTCTATGTCTTGTCTTTATACCCATTTTTAACATTGTTGTGACAATCGTGCACTTACAACTTTGTATCTTTTTTATGTATACCACTGTACCAATGGGGTGCTGGGAAATGTTTAACAACTTGCTCTCTGGGGATGGGGTGAGGCCTAATTGGTAGTGTTTGCCAATTTCTCTGGTGTAAGTATTCCCACTATGGCTGATTCCATGTTACTGACATGACATCATGGAATGCAGAGTTGGGAAGAATGCACACAGTTGGCTCTCAAGCCAGTATGGGCTGGCTCCAGCATACCAACTGTAGTGGTTGTAAAATATTCTGTCATATGAGTGGGTAACGATTTACTCCATTATTCCTACAACATTGAATATTATGGTTCTTTTCAATGTATAGGCATAAACACTTATGCATATCTTTGGTGTTTATCTCTTTTTCCTCAAAAAATTCATTAGGTCAAAATATATATGAACAATTTTGTGGCTCATGGGACACGTTGTGGACAAGAGTGACTTTTTTTTTTTTTTTTTTTAATACAGGGTTTTGTTCTGTCACCCAAGCTGGAGTGCAGTGACATGATCTTAGCTCACTGCAACCTCAACTTCCTCAACTCAAAGGATCCTCCTGCCTCAGCTTCCTGAATACCTGGGACTGCAGATGCGCATCACCATGCCCAGCTACTTTTTTCTTTTTTTTTAAATAAAGTCTTGCTATGTTGCCTAGAGTGGTTTCAAGTGCCTTTGCTCAAATGATCCTTCCACCTCGGCCTCCCAAATTGCTGGGATTCAGAGGCATGAGTCACTGTGCCCAGCCAAGAGTGACTTTATTTTAAATGCTAATCCACCTGACTAACTTCAAGTCCAGGAACAAAATGTCTAGTTGAGTATTACTCTTTATGTAGGAATACCTATTCATTGTAAGTTTTGCTTTTCCTCTAAAGCAACCCTTGATGCTGCCGCAGAAATAGGCTGTGATGCTGGTGGCCACCTACACTTCCCAGAGCACACACACTTCCAGATACATGTTTTTCCACATTTACTTTGAGAGCACATACACTTTTTCCCCAAGATAGAGGCCCTGGGTTTCAGGGGTTGCAGTACAGAGACCTACATATCTTGTGGCTGCCCGAGAGCATGCTTCTGTCTCTAAGTTGCCCTAATAAGTGACCTAAAATCAACAAATTGGATTTGACAGCCTCCTCCTTTGGTTTCTAGGCTTCTTTGCCATTTGGGCATCACTTTGCATGTATGGCCTTTTCATGGAACAACTGTAATTTCCAAAAGTATTGTGCCAATTTATATGACCACAGCTCTGCACAAATGTACCAAAAATTTTTAAAGGGGTGCCAACACCTTTTACCAGGATCCCACCGTAAATATAAAATAAATATCAGTCTATTCCTTCTCTTCCCATTTCTTTATTAAGATTCTAACATAACACTATGCCAGAGAAAAATTCTGGGCTCAACATTATGTTCCTCGCTAGCTCCTTTTGGGGAACTTGGCCTTGGACAAGGCAGCAGCCAGTCCACAGAGCTGCCACATAACCAGCTGAGGTCATCCAGAAATATCACAAGCGGATAAAGAGCAGAAGTGAAGTGTTTGGCAGGATCCCTTGGAGGGGATATCTGCTTGGCTCTCTTTATCCACCGGATCCAGCTTCTTCCATAGGCTTTTCTCCTCCACCATTTGACTGTTTCTGTGAGATCTGAAGGAGTTCCATTTCACTTTCATCTCCCTGAGAGTTTTATCTCCAACTCTCCATTTCAAGGGAAAATGACATTAGGGGACTGAGAGGAGGAGGAGAGAAGGGATTTGGAGAGGAGAATGTAGTGTCTACTTGTGTTGTTGTTTTCCTCATCCTTTTGTCTTTGGTGACCCAGGATGACATGTTGAACTCAGCATGGCTTTCAGCCAGAGCAACCTGCTTCTCAGAGACCTCTGACTGGCAGGGGTTAATCGTGAAACAGCCTCTGTCATTATTACACTGAAAGGCTCTTGCCCATCCAGAGGTGCTCCTCCCAACGTGTCCTGCAAAGAGCATGACCCTTGGTAAGCAAGCACTCAGTAAATGCTGGCTCCTTCCCTCCTCTTCCCTTTCCTGGGAAGCAGACAGGCTGGATGGATCCAGGGAAGTGGTTTCATATGGTAGAATAAACATGAGCTTGGAGCTGGGTAGAACTCATGGGATCCCTAGGTCCTCAGCTGACCTGTGTTTGATCCTGGACAAAGTCCTTGAGCTCTCTGACTCCTGCCTCTCTTTGGTCACAATAAGGCTTATTGATCTATTTGTTTTGTTTTGTTTTGGTTTGGTTTGTTTTTTTTCTAGATAGGGTCTTGCTCTGTTGCCCAGGCTGGAGTGTGGTGGCACAGGGACAGCTCACTGCAGTCTTGACCTCCCAGACTCAAGTGATCCTTCCACCTCAGCCTCTTGAGTACCTGGGACCACAGGCACAGCCTACCAGGCCTGGCTAATTTTTTAATTTTTTATAGAGAGGGGATCTTGTTATGTTGCTCAGGCTGGCCTTGAACTCCTGGGCTCAAGTAATCCCCCCACCTTGGCCGTCCAAAGTACTGGAATTACAGGCATCAGCCACCGTGCCCATTATCTAATTTTTGTAAAGTTGCCCCTTCCCAAATCACCTACACAAAAAGCCCTATGTCACCAGAGAGCTTTTGCAGGGAACTCATGTTGGAAGACTTACTGCTGCTTCTGGGGCTACCCTGGAGGGTGACATTCAGCAAGTGGCAGGACAGCATCAGGCCCTCTGTTTTCCCTTCCTTCATGGAGCCAGATGACAGCTGCAGACACCGTGGCTGGAGGAGCACCCCATCGAGACCAAGCCTCCATATGGATTCACATCACTATTGCTCCAGGAAAGCGAACCCAGGCCGGGAGTCTCTCAGGCCTCTTGGGGACCGGGTAGCGGTGGAAGTTACTGCTCGTGCTTAGGAATGAAGCGATCTCAGAAGGCAGAGGCCGCTGCTGTGAACTAGACAGCCACTGTCCCTCTGTTCATCTCCAGCCTGCTGGCCAGGTATTACAGGATGGACCCATCCGTAAGGCAAAAACAGCGACTCCCACTCAGACAGCACCCGCCTGCCCATGCAGCCATGCAGCGCCTGTCTGCTTTGACGGAAGTAGGCGGGGCAAGCATGACTAAGATGACGGTGCTGAAGGGACCAGGGCTAAAAAGCTGCTCAGGTTACCTGCCTAGTGAGTAACAACATACTCCACAGCCCATCCTGAACCCAGCAGACCACCCCCAGCCCGTGCCAGGAAGGAGGAAGCGACAGCAGAGGCGTGTTCCTCCCGGGCAGTGCTGCTCACTGTCATCAGGCCGCTTCCCAGGCTCCAAGGTGAGCCAGTCCATACCCTTTTCTCGCCCCTAAGCCTCCAGTATGACTTCTTCCCCTTTGTACCCTCACACAAGACCTCACTCCCGTCACTCTGATGACAAAATAGAAGCCATCAGCCCAGAGGCCCTTTTCCTTCCACCATCAAGCTGGAAGCCACCTTGCGCGCTGACTCCTCTTCTGCCTCCCCTCCTGCCCCTTCCTCCCATCAACACTGGCCCCCTCCACCTGCACTCTGGGTCCCACTTTGCTCCTGACCCCCCAACCCCATTCACAAATCCCACTTTTTCTCCCTGCAAGGTCAATTCCTTCAGCAAACAACCCACTGTTTGTCACCAAAACAAAGAAGAACCCTTATATGACATCCACCCATCTCCAGATACTGCCCCATTTCCTCCCCTCTCCAAAGCCTGACAAGAGTTGGCTGCCTTCACGGCTTCCTCACCCTGCCCTTCAGGGCCTGCCCCACTCCTGTCTGTGTTCTGACCTCACCATTCCACTGAAACTGCTGGTCAAGGTCAGTGACCGTCTCTGTGTTCCTCATTCGAAGGTTAGGGCTGTCTTCTTCTGACTCAGCCTCTCAGCAGCTTGTGACACAGGTGATGACCCATCCTTCTTGAAACACGATCTTCTTTCAGCTTTCGGTTTAAGCCACATACATTCATTGGCTTGCTGCGGTAACAGATTACCACAAATGTTGTGGCTTACAACAACGCGAATGTATTATTTTACAAGTTCTGTAGTGCCGAAATCCAGCATGGGGCTCCCTGAGCTAACGTCAGCGTGTTGGCTGAGTTGGATTCTTTGCCAGGGGTTCTAGGGGTGAATCCATTTCCTTACTCATTGAGCTTATTAGAAGAATTCAGTCCTTGTGGCTGAAAGACTGAGGTCCTATGTCTGGGCTGGCTGTCCGCTGGGGGCTGGTCCCAGTTTCTAGAGGCCAGCTGCATTTTTGGCTTTTCCATCTTCAGAGGTAGCAGTGGTGGGTCAAGTCTTCTGCATGTTTCAAATTCCCTGTGCCCCTTCCGTGGTCACATCTCTCTGACCCCCACGTCTGCCTTGTCTATGTGTAAAGAATCGGGTGGTTAGATTGGGCCCACTGAGGTAGTCTAGGACAACGTCACCATCCCAAACTCCTTAATCTCAATTGCATCTGCAAGGTCCCTCTTGTCATGTAAGGTAACATATTCACACATTCCTCAGATCAGGGTCTGGACACTTTGGTGCCTACGGTGGGGCTACCATACCATCTCCCTGTTCTCTTCCCACTTCCCCAGCAAGCAGCGCCTTCTCAGTCTCCTTTACTGACTCTTGATGACCCCACGGCTCTAAATGTGAGAGGCCCTCAGACTTCAGCCATCAGCCCTCTTACCTCCTACCCATTCTCTGTAGGCCATCCCATCCAATTTTTTTCCTTGAAAATAATCTGCAGGCCAGCATCGTGGCTCATGCCTATAATCCCAGCACTTTGGAGGCTGAGGTGGGTGGATTGCTTAAGCTCAGAGGTTTGAGATCAGCCTGGGCAAGACGGAGAAAGCCTGTCTCTACTAAAAATACAAAAAATCAGCCAGGTATGGTGGTGCACTCCGGTAGTCCAGCTACTCAGGAGGCTGAGGTGGGAGGACGATGCTTGAGCCCAGAAGACGCCACTGCACTCCAGCCTGGGTGACAGCGAGACTCTGTCTCAAAAATAAATAAATTTGGCCGGGCGTGGTGGCTCATGCCTATAATACCAGCACTTTGGGAGGCCGAGGCGGGTGAATCAGAAGGTCAGGAGATCGAGACCATGCTCGCTAACATGGTGAAACCCTGTCTCTACTAAAAATACAAAAAATTAGCCGGACGTGGTGGCACGTGCCTGTAATCCCAGCTACTGGGAGGCTGAGGCAGGACAATCACTTGAACCTGGGAGGCAGAGGTGGCAGTGAGCCAAGATCGAGCCACTGCACTCCAGCCTGGACAACAGAGCAAGAGTCCGTCTCAAAAAAATTAAATAAATAAATTTTAAAAAATACATCTGTGAACCAGTGCTCCTAAATTTATATTTTTAGCCCTAAATTCACTCTTGAGTTCAAAATTCATATATCTGACTCAGTATTGCCATTGGAATAAATGACTGCCATCTTGATCCTGACATGTCCTAACTGAATCTGTGGGTTTCTTTACAGACCCTGTTTCTCCCCTAGTCTTGCCCCATTCAGTAAAGACCTCACACCAGCTTGTTACTCAGGCCCCAGACCTAGGAGTCACGTCGGGCCCCTGTTTCTAACACATCTCCTCCATCCAATCCACTGGGCAGGCTCCTGACTTGCCACTTACCCACTTCACTCCACCCTCATGCCACCAGCCCGGTACAGGCCTCTCCGCCTTTCACCCGGACCCCTAACACCCACAGGCACCTCCCAGCTGGTGTCCAACCTTTACTGTTGTCCCTAGTCCATTCTCCACACTGCAGCCCAAGTGAGTTTAAAAAAATACAACCAGACCAAGTCATGTCCTTCTCTAAGTTGTCCGAAGTCTTCTGGATATAGTTACCACAAAGTCTTGCCTACAGCTGCGATACTTGAGGTGCGGTCCGTCTCAGGCCCCACCTCGGCCCCGCTAGTCCGAATCTGCACTTTAATGAGACCCCCATGACAGGCAGGCGTACGAAATCTTGAGAAGTGCTTGATCTGGTCCCTCCCACCCTTCTGCTGCCTGCCTCCTCTCCCTCCTCCTCCCGATCACTGCCTTAGGTCTGCTCACCGTTTCTCATCCTATCGCCGAGCGCCACCTCAGGGCCCTTGCACCAGCTTTTTTTTTTTTTTTTTTTTTTTGAGACAGAGTCTTGCTCTGTCACCCAGGGTGGAGTGCAGTCGCGTGATCTCGACTCACTCCAACCTCCGCCTCACAGGCTCAAGCGGGTCTTCTCCCTCAGCCCCCCGAGTAGCTGGGATTACAGGCACACGCCACCACACCTGGCTACATTTTGTATTTTAGTAGAGATGGGGTTTTGCCTTGTTGGCCAGGCTGGTCTCAAACTCCTGACCTTAAGCGATCTGCCCGCCTTGGCCTCCCAAACTGCCAAGAATATAGGCGTGAGCCACCGCGCCCCGCCACACCAGCCGCTTCCTTGAACATCCTTCTCCTGAGTCCATTACTCCACATCATGCGGGCCTCAGGTTTTCTGTTTTTTGTTGTTTTTCCCCCTCGAGTCTCAGTTTTACTGTCCCTCCTGAGAGAGGGCTTGGCCATCATCTTCCCTTCGCCTGGCCCTGCCCACACCCTGCCTTCCTGCAGTCACTCTCTTGATTTTCCCTGTTTGATTTCCTTCAGATGGGGACTGTCTCCATCTGGAATAATAATGCTTATTTCTTTGCTTCCTTGTTAAACATCTTCCTTCTAACCTCCCACCCTGACTTCTGCGCCAAGAAGGTGAATGAAGGCAAGAATCCCCATCTGTCTTTCTCACTCCTGTTACCGGGCACCTAGAAACAGGCCTGCCCGGTGCATGTGTTTTGAGTGGATTTGCAGCAAACGCCCTGCAATCCCCATCCCAGTCCCCTCTGCTCCCCACTTTCCCACACTTCCTCTTCCCTTTACAAGCTCTGGCGGGAGAACACATCAGGCCGCCAGAGCCTGGTCCTTAGAATTCTCCAGGTCTCCAGGACTGGCTCTTGCCCATCACCAGTCAAGAAATGACTTTTTTTTTTTCTTTTCCAGCACTCAATCTGTTAACAACTTTGAGGATGGCTGACTAAAACCAAATGATAATTACACTAATTACACTTAATTGTGAGCATTTATATCACACTTACTATTTCCGAGCACCTCAGTAAGCACCTTACTCATCCTGAATAAGCATGTTATTCCTCACTGTCATCACCTCCATTCACAGAGGAGGAAAGCGAGGCACAGACACACGAACGCGCCCAGAGTCCCACAGTCAGGAAACAATGGCAGCAATGCCCGAGAACCAGGCCGGAGGGACCTCTGCCAGGGCCCCATGCTGTAGATGGCCCGTTCTGGCCCCCGTCTGGTGGTGCCCTCCCCACAGGGCAAGGAACCCTCAGAGCCAAGGGAAAGACTCAAGTCCCTTGGGGACCACACTTGGGAACCGCACACTGTGGAATTCCAGCCCAGACAGCCATAAGCCTGTGGCCAGGGTCTCCCTCCCAGCCTGCCTTCCTGTGGGTGCCTGGCGCCACCTGAGTGGGCCCAAATGTTGGCCGCAGGGCAGCTGTTTATGAAAAATAGGGACAGAACTTGAACCGGGAGCCTCAGCATCCACACTGTTGTGGCCCCTTTGAAGGCACAACAGGGCAGGGCGTGGGCCTCCCCACGCTTCCTCCTCCAGACACAGAATTCGGTGGAGTCCCAGAATTCTACGTTCAAACCTGGCCTTCCAGGTCAGTAGGAAGGTTTACGTGTCAAGGTGGGAGGGTGGAACGTCTTCTCCTTATGAGCCTGTTGGCTTGACTGACAGCTCTCAAGTATTTGAAATATTGAGACATGAGGTCTGCGGCCGCCTTTCGTCCTCCCCCTGGCCCACACGTGCTGGGGTGGTTTGCGCAGCAGAGCCAGGTGTGGACCCCAGACACCCGGGCCCCCTCCCATGCTGCCCCCGGGAAGCGTTTCTGTTCCGAGCCACGCGCCTTCCCAGAGGACTCTGCACAGCGGCTGTCCACCCTGCCCCTCACTCGCGTCTCCCCTGGGAGCTCAAATGCTGGTCATTCCCACCTATCCAGCGAACTCCATGAGGCTGCTC
This sequence comes from Sapajus apella, assembly GCF_009761245.1. Lineage (NCBI taxonomy): Eukaryota > Metazoa > Chordata > Mammalia > Primates > Cebidae > Sapajus > Sapajus apella. The sequence continues at coordinate 10,601,984 of NW_022436965.1, forward strand.
TCGCTGGCGTCCTGAGCTGGTCACCAGTGATCCATAGAGTGGTTCAAAGCGTTATGTTTTGGATTTGAATGCCAGTTCCACCACTTATTAACTCTGACATCAGGCAACTTATGTAACCTCTTAGCCTATTTTGTGTCCTGTTTTCAAGGATTAAATGGGAACGTCTACACGCTCAGTAAATGTCTGTCACCATCGTGGCACTCCACCATTTGCTCCGCGGTCTGGGGACAATGCTCGTGGCTCAGCCATCTCTCCGGGAAGCTGCCTCAGGTGGACGCCAAGCACAGAGTTGGCAGGAACAGGGACTAACATAAAGAGCCACAGAGCCCCCAGCGGGAAGTCCTGGGCCCTGGGCACAGCTGAGCTGGAAGGGATGGGGTGACCCGTTTTCCCTGCAGAGCTCAAAGTGGGATTCTTATGGGCTGCTGGGAGTCAGTGCAGCCCCGAACACGGCCGGCCGGTCACCCCCTTCAGGATTCTGTGTACTTCCCTGTGAAATTCTTCTCCCTGTGAAGCGTCCCATCTGCCACCTTCCCCTTTGGTAATAATGATTGCACCACACACTCAGACACAAACACACATTCACAGACGTGCACATTGTTTTCGGTTCTTCTTCATGGCTAAATATAAAGCATCCCTTGACAAGGGTTTGTCATATTAAGAAACGAAGGCTGCCTTTCAACTCACGATGCAACCTACCTCGAGCAAGGCATTACAGTCGGTGGAGCTGTGGGCGAAAGCAGCCGGGACTTCCGAAGAACAGGACGTTGAGACTGACATTCTCTTATTTTCTTTTTCTTTTTCACCACGCTCGGCTAATTTTTTCGATTTTGGCAGAGACAGGGTTTCACCATAGCCAGGATGGTCATGATGTCCTTGACCTCGTGATCTGCCCGCCTCAACCTCCCAAAGTGCTGGGATGACAGGCATGAGCCACCGCACCCGGCCTTTTTCCTTTACCATGTTTGGGAAGAAGTGGGGTCTGAATTCGCGTGGCAGAACTGAACCTGCGCAGCCTAACCTGGGCCCAGGTGGCTCTTGGAAGGGCCTGGTGCCAGTGCAGCCTGCAGACCCAGTGGCTTTTCTCTCTTCTCTGCTCCAACACCTGGGAGTCAGGCCTCAGTCATCTGTTTTCAGCAGAGAACAAGCCTTAGGTCTGAGATGCGAAGCAGCTGGGCGCCTGGGGATAGAGGTACTCACGGTTCCTGACCAGCTTCACCACTTACTAGCCATTGATACTGAGCAAGTTAATTACCCTCCCAGTGCCTCAATGATGTATAATGCATCTACTAACAGCAACTGTTTCACAGGGTAATTTGTGAATTAAGTGAAAAATACTTGTAAAACAAGTGGCTAGCAAGAGTAAACAGTCATGGTGCTTCTCATCGTTATTAACCAAGGCCAAGGGGTCAGGCCTGAGGCTGGAGAAATGGCGCCACCGTGCTTTCATTTTCAATTGCCCCCAAGTGATCCCAATGCTGGCCTGAGGAAGGCGTGGGATGGGGATGTGAGCTCAGACTGGGGGGCCTTGCAGCTCACTGGGGCTTGGGCTCTGTTCTGAACAGAGGAGGTGGCGTGTAAAGATTCTAGTTTGGCCATGGAGAGTCCTTGGGGTCTTCTAGGATGTGGTGGTCTGGCTGGTGACTGAGGGTGGTGTCTCAGAAGTGCCAAAGGAGGAGGTGGAAAGTGTTCTGAGGCCCAAGGAGAATGTTCCAAGAAATAATAGCTGAACAGAGACACAGGTGTAAAGGCGTCTGGAGGCTGGGGGCGGTAGCTCACCCGCGTAATACCAGCAGCTTGGGAGGCCCAGGTGGGCGAATCACCTGAGGTTGGGAGTTCAAGACCAGCCTGGCCAACATGGAGAAACCCCACCTCTACCAAAAATAAAAAAGAAATTAGCTGGGTGTGGTGGTGCATGCCTGTAATCCCAGCTACTCGGGAGGCTGAGGCCAGAGAATCGCTTGTACCACGGATGTGGATGTTGCAGTGAGCTGAGATAGCGCCATTGCCCTCCAGCCTGGGAGACAAGAGCGGAACTCTGTCTTAAAAAAAAAAAAGGGGGCGTCTGGAGAGGGGAGAGGGCCTGGCTGCGGGCGCCAGACAGATCCAGGTGAGGCCAGTTTGTGAAACTCACAAGCTTGGTCTTCCCGAGCAAGTTCCTTCACCTTCTTAACTTCAGGCTCCTCACCTGGAGAATGGGGCCGGCCTCAGAAAGGGTCGTGAGGGCTCCACGAGGTCAGCTGGGCGGGGGCCTGTCTCTCGTGAAGGCTTTTGTTGGGCAGATGCGAATGTGGAGGCTGTGAGGGTCCGCATTGTCCAGGAGGGGGAGTGGTGGCATGGAGACAGGAGCAGTCTGGGCACAGGGTGGGGGGAGAGAGAGGATTTCCGGGGCCCACGATGCCTGGCTCCGGGAAGTTACCGCTAAAGACTGCTGCAGCCTCGGGCGAGGCCAGGGGAGGGCGTGGCTGAGGAAAGAGGGTGGGGCAATTGGGATTCACTGTTAGGAAGGTGGCTTTTCTGGCTCATTCTTCCAACTCACGTGACTTATTCTGACTTCTCCAGGGTGCCCCCTCATCTGTGGGAGCATGGATGTGTTCTGGCTTCTGACCCTATCAGGTTGGGGATAGGTCAGACCCTGGTTGTGGCAAATAGTCCCAAGTAGTTAATGCCCCTTAGAGAGGGCTCTTGCCAGTGACCAATGGACCTTCCCCCAAGCCACCTGCCTTCGGCCACTCAGAGGTTCTTCCCTGCCAGCACAGCTGCCACCGTGAGATTGCTGAAGAATTGACAGGAGAAATCATTCTTTAAATGAAGCTTTAAAACGTCAGGCCGGGTGCCGTGGTTCATGCCTGTAACCACAGCACTTTGGGAGGCCGAGGCGGGCGATTCACGAGGTCAGGAGTTCGAGACCAGCCTGGCCAACATGGTGAACCCCTGTCTCTACTAAAACGATCCAAAAAAAAAAAAATTAGCTGGGCGTAGTGGCGGGGGCCTGTAATCCCAGCTACTCGGGAGGCTGAGGCAAGAGAATCACTTGAACCTGGGAGGCGGAGGTTGCAGTGAGCCAAGATAGCACCACTGCACTCCAGCCCAGGTGACAGAGTGAGACTTCATTTCGGAAAGAAAAAGTCCATGGTGTGGTCCCATCACGTCTCTCCGGCCCCATCTCCTCTTCCAATCGAAACAGCCTGCCTTTCTGCTTTTGCTCACATTTCTCCTTCACTTGCAACACCCCCTCCTTTTGCTCATACTTCCCCTTCGCGCGAAACGCCATCCCGCGCCTCCTCTCGAAAGGGCTCTTTAGTACCATCGGCCGCAGTTGTCTTTCCCACCGCGAAGAACCTGAAGGTAAACATGCCGCGAGGCGCCCGGCTCCAGCCTTCCTAATCTCCATGAACCGCACGCCAGCCGCCACCATCAGGCCAAAGCCCTCTCCCTCGCCACCCGCATTCAGTCCACGCATCTCTCCATTCCCAGCCGACTCTCTAGCCGCGTTCCCATCATCGCCTCCAATAGCTTCTTAACGCATGTTCTGCTCCAACACCTGCCGCATTAAAATTCATTCTGCGCTCAATTTGTCATGTCACTCTCCTGCTTACAACTCTCCAAGTGAAGCATTGTACCGCGAATAAATCCCAAACCATCCTGTGGCCCACGAGGCCCTCTTGGATATGGATAGATCCGTGTCTACGAGTCTCCTTTGCTCACTGCGCTGTGGCCACACTGGTCTTCTTTCTATTCCTCATTCCCATCTCAGGGCCTTTGCACTGCTGTTCCCTTTGCCTGGAATGCTCTTCCATCATATCTTTTCACAACAGGCTCCATCTCCTCTTTCAGGTCTTAGCGCCAGTGTTAGCTTCTCAGAAAGGCCTCCCTGACCTCCTTGTGTAAAGTAGCTCCCGCCCAGCCCCCCATTTCCCATCACTCATTCTAGGTGCTTCACAGATCTTACCACTGTTCCTTTTATGCATTGGCTTTCTAGCTTCTTATCTGTTTCCCCGCACTGGAAAGTGAGCTCTTAGAAGAGGGATTTTGATTTCTTGTTTTCTTTTGGGATCCACAGTGCATAGACCAGTGCCAGCAAATAATAGATATTTGTGGAATGAATGAATGAATGAATGAGTGAATGAACCCAGCCCTGGATGGGCATTACTTAATGGCGTCCTTTACTTATTAATACATGTGTATTTTGTCTCCACACCCTGATCATAAGTCATGCTAGGCAAGGACTGTCCTCCTGGGAAATTTCAAGATCTTCTGGCCAATGAATGAGGTCCAGAATGATGGCTTCTTCTCTGGTGCTTTAGGCTGAGAAATTGCATCATTCGGGGACTATTTGACAAGCAGTTGGGCCCAAGGGTGGAGGGATGGAGAATATGAGTGTTCAGGGCCCTTCTGGTCATAGTAGAGAACACGGAAGGGTGTGGTGTGATGATGCAACAGGTCAGCAATGACTACTCACTTACACCTTTATTTATTCATTAACTCATGATTTTGCCAAGAAAGTCGGCAGCTCAGGATGCTATTAATCATTGGCAGACACTGGTGGTTGTGAAATTGACAGCCATTTCCCCACACTTCTTCCTTCCTCAGGGAACCTACCTTCTACCTTTACAGCCCAAAGTTCTAGACACTTGCTCTGAATTTCCCTTCCAATTTGTGGTGATCATTGTGAGTCCCATTCCTGGCCAATGACACATGAGTGGAAGTTTGCCAGGGACCCCTAAAAACATGTTTTAATTGAAACAATTACTTTGTAAACTTTTCTGCTCTTAGGAACACTTTCCTAACATATTCATTTTCTAACGTTATTTTTTAAATTGTCAATTTTTTAAAAAATTAGGTGATTTCTTTTAAATGTATAATTTCTCAGAATTTTACTCTCTGATGAAAGGAGGGGATAAGGTAACTAGAAGTCCCCTCCCTCCCTTCTCACACTGAGCCTTGTGTGAGGACAGGATACTGGAGCTGCTGCAGCCACCTGGACCAAGAGATCCAAGGAGGAGCTGACCCACACCTGACGCTGCAGAGCCGTCGGCCAGCGCTGGTGTTGTCTCCCTCTGGAGTCCTTGTTATATGAGAATTATAAACTCCTGTTGTTGAGACTTTGAGGCAAGGAATTTTGTTCCTTGTTGTCAAATGCATATTAGCTTGCTTCAGTTCTTCTCAGTAATTTACTTTTCATAATGGCAATTTCATACATTGAGATGCTTAGCTCTTTTTATTTATTTTTATTTTTATTTTTTTTGGTTAAGAAAAAACGAATGGCTACTCCATAGGCAGAGCCGCCCTTAGTCCTTTTTCTAAACAAAGATGCAGAAACCAATATGATCTTGTTTCCCTTTGCTGGCCCCTCTTTGAAGAGCAAAACCTTTCAGTGGTTCAGCTTCTTCACTGGAAACCAGCAGATTCCCCCCGTCTGCTGTTCGGGGTCTCCCCAAATCATCAACATCCTGCAGATGCCTGTTCAACCCTCATGTTGTGTATAGTTTCGGAAGTAGAATTAACTAGACAATGATCTCTCAAGCTAGAAGCAGGGGTGACACAATCTTGCAGCTCCCAAGGAATCTTTATTTTTTTGAGGCAGGGTCTCATTCTGTCACCCAGGCTGGAGTGCAGTGGCCTAATCACAGCTCACCACACCCTTGACCTTAGCACCCACCAACTCCTGTAGTTGGGGCTACAGGTGCACACTACCAAGCCCAGCTAATTTTTTTTTTTTTAACTTCTAGTAGAGATGAGGTCTTGCCATGCTGCTCAGGCTGGTCTTGAACACCTGAGCTCAAGCAATCCTTCCACCTCGTCCTCCCAAAGTGCTGGGATTACAGGCATGAGCCACCACTCCCAGTCAGAATTCTTGAGTAAATGCCTTTTCTGCTCCTTTCCTCAAGTGAGTAAGTTCAACTGTGAGACTTGCAGTAGGAATTTCAAGTTCTAATTCCATTTGGCTCATCTAATTGTTTGAATTAATTTTCTCAAAATAGTAGCAGTGTTACTGACAGACCGGTTGGGGAAGTGATTTAGATGATTATTATTTTTAGAAATATTTCGATGTTTTTAAAATGGGTCATCACGCATACCTGTTTGTGTTGTGGAAACTGAGAATTCTGGAATGCATTTAGGGTTAAAAGAGTGTTTTTGGGTTTCCTGACATGCATTCTTCAGGTGAAAAGGTAAGTTGCATAAAACTTATTTTCATGTGGTAACCCTTTTTTTTTTTTGAGACAGAGTCTTGCTCTGTACAGTGGCGCGATCTTGGCTCACTGCAGCCTCTGCCTCCCGGGTTCAAGAGATTTTCCTGCCGAGGTCTCCTGAGTAGCTGGGTTTACAGGGGCGCGCCACAGCACCCAGCTAATATTTGTATTTTTAGTAGAGACAGGGTTTTGCCCTGTTGGCCAGGCTGGTCTTGAACTCCTGACCTCAAATGATCCATCTGCTTTGGCCTCCCGGAGTGCTGGGATTACAGGCGGGAGCCACCACGCCCAGCCCATGTGGTACTCTTGTTCAAAACAGAAGCACAAGAAAATGTGATAGGTACTTGCAGAAGATGCCAGTATCACAACAAACTATATTCTAATGGAAAATACGGTACAGGCCGGGCGGTGGCTCACACCTGTAATCCCAGCACTTTGGGAGGCCGAGGCAGGCAAATTACCTGAGGTCCAGAGTTCAAGACCAGCCTGACCAACATGGTGAAACCCCCGTCTCTACTAAAAATACAAAAAAATTAGCCAGGCATGGTGGTAGGTGCCTGTAATCCAAGCTACTCCAGAGGCTGAGGCAGCAGAATCGCCTGAACCAGGGAGGAGGAGGTTGCAGTGAGCGGAGATTGTGCCATTGCAATCCAGCCTGGGTGACAGAGTGAAACTCCATCTCAAACAACAAAAGAGTTACAGAACCAAGAGAATGAAGTCGAATGACATCTTGGCCTCCATAGTGTAGTTCTACACAGGTTGACACACGGAGGCTGCTAATTAGTGACACAGCATGACAATTATTTTCCTATACTGTTGCCTACCACCAAATGCACATCTTTTTCTTTTAATACAAAAAAGCACCAAGAAGCACTAAGAATGCTTGAATTGTGTTAAATATACCACTTAAATATGCATGACAGCAAAGCTTTTTAATTACTTTGAGTCTAATTTATACTTGAAATAAAAACTATGTAGGTTAAAAAGCCCCAACTCAGATTTAGCTTCTTAATTTCAGCAGATAATAGAATTGGAATAGTTTTTAGGTTATAAAAGGGAGTATAATTTTATCTAAATGTGCCCCGTGCAGCACTTTGCAGAGAGAGAAATTAAGTCGTGTGGAATGTGTCCTCTTTGGCGATCTTTTGTTGTTTGGGAGAGAATATAAATTTTTATTATCAGATGATACTTGTACATAGCAAAAAAATGCTTTTAATTACATGGGCGCACACGCACACACACACAACACACACAACACGCACACACACAATACGCACACACACAATACACACACACACAACACACACAACATGCACACACGCGCACACACACACACACACACACACACACAGAGTCAATTTCAGCCCCATTCCTCTCATCATCCTGCTTGCCAAGGGCACGCATTGTTAACCATTTCATTTTAACATCTTTGTTTTGGTGTTCACCTCTGTATTAGAAATATATATATGCTGGCCAGGTGTGGTGGCTCACATCCGTAATCCTGGCACTTTGGGAAGCTGACGCGGGTGGATCATCTGAGGTCAGGCGTTCAAGATCAGACTGGCCAACATCCCATCTCTACTAAAAATACAAATATTAGCCGGGCGTGGTGGCGGGTGCCTGTAATCCCAGCTACTCAGGAAGCTGAGGCAGGAGAATTGCTTGAACCCGGGAGGTGGAGGTTGCAGTGAACCGAGATCGCACCACTGCACTCCAGCCTGAGTGGCAGAGCAAGCCTCCCTCTCAAAAAATAATAATAATAAAATAAAAAAATATATGCTGACTCTTGAGTCATTAGTTTCAGACTTCTTGTATTACTCAAGGTTCCCCAGATAATAGAACCAATAGGATTTGCATGTATGTACACATATATATATGCATCTGTGTGTGTGTCTGTGTACATGTGAATTGGCTCATGCAGTCATGAGGGCTGGCAAGAAGCAAAGTTGCAGAGCAGACTGGCGGGCTGGAGACCCAGGAGAGCGTTGATGTGCAGCTGGAGTCTGCGGGCAGAGGCTTATCACATCACGGAGGGGAATCTGCTTTATTCAAAGTCTACCCATTTAACTGTTAATCTTACCTGAAAAATATCATCACAGAAACATCTAGACTGATGTTTGACTGGGTATTGTTGTCTAGCCAAGTTGACACATAAAATTAACCATCGTGCTTCGTGATATGGTAGATGCAGCCTTAGCTCTTACCTCCTTCCTCCGTCTTCCCCGGGTAGTTACATCACAATAGTCAATGTTTACATTGTGGTAACTATAAATATTGTTCATTGCTGAGCCAAGAAGTACACCATGATTGTTCCTTACTTGTATGGCGCTTTGCTTTTCCTTTTATTATTATTATTATTTTTTGAGATGGAGTCCCACCCTGTCCCCCAGGCTGGAGTGCAGTGGAGCCATCTCGGCTCACTGCAACCTCCACCTCCGGGTTCAAGGGATTCTCCTGTCTCAGCCTCCCGAGTAGTGGGGACTACAGACATTTGCCACCATGCCCAGCTAATTTTTGTATTTTGTATAGAGATGTTGGCCAGGCTGGTCATGAATCCTCATTTTTTCATTACTTTCTTTTCTTGGAAACTATTACTAAGTCCTTCCTCGCCCTTTTTTCTTCATGTTGTTAAAAACATGAGGGTATTTACTCCCCTCTCCTCCCTTCCTGCAGGAGACCTTCCATCCTGTTCGGGACTAGACTGCTGACTCTCTAGGCCTGCCAGACGGCAGTCATCCTGGGAATGTCCCTCATGCTTTTCTTGGGTTGGATTCCCTGCTTGTGGACCTCAGGTCTTTGTGCTTCATGATTGATGCCCTTTGAGCAATAATATGTGAGAAACAAGGGCCCCGCATTTCTGAAAATGTCCATACTGTACCTTTGCACTGGATTCATAGGTTGGCTGCAATTATTTTTACTGTTTTTGAAAACGTTGCTTTATTAAGACTCTAATGTTGCTCTTCAGGGCAGTAATGACATTTTGTTCCTAACATTTTACGTGTCATATTTTATTTTTCTCTTCAGAAACTTTTAGGATAATTTCATTTATTTATTTATTTATTTATTTATTTTTGCGATGAAGTCTTGCTCTGTCCCCCAGGCTGGAGTGCAGTGGCACGATCTCAGCTCACTGCAACCTCCGCCTCCTGGGTTCAACCGATTGTCCTGCCTCAGCCTCTTGAGGGGCTGGGATTACAGGCACACACCACCAGGCCCGGATAATTTTTGTATTTTTAGTAGAGATGGGGTTTCACCATGTTGGTCAGGCTGGTCTTGAACTCCTGACCTCATGATCCGCCCACCTCGGCCTCCCAAAGTGCTGGGATTACAGGTGTGAGCCACTGCTTGTGACCGGATAATTTCTTTACCTATAGAGTTTTGGTATTTTACAATGATATATAAAATGTTAGACCATGTCCAACTGGAAATCACATATTTGAGTTCTGGAATTTTATCTTGTATAATTTCCTGTTTTCTCTGTTCTTTGTCGATATCCGGTTAATTTGACATTGGATTTCCTGGATTGGTTCTCTCATTTTATCTATGTTTTGTTGCTGTTTTACCTTCTAGATTTCTTCATTTTCAGGCTTTCTATTGAATTTTAAATTACGGTGACCATACTTTTAATTTTCAAGAGCATAATCATGTCTTCTGACTCATTAATCTTTTAGAGCATCCTAACCCCATTTCATGATGCAATATTATTTCAGCTGAGGATTTAATTATAGATTTTTAATCTCTTATGAGATTTTCTTCTGTGCCATGCAGCTGTTTCACCAGAATCCCTCTTTTTTCTCTTTGGTTTGGTCTATTTTACATTGGCGGCTTCCCGCTGATGTCTGGAGATGGTTGGCTATTTGTTCACATGTGGGTGACGTGCTAAAAATGTGATGAGCAACTCAGTGTGCATGGGTGCGGCTTTTCAGCTGGTGGATTTCACAGGAAGGGGATCAGGGGACAAGCCAGCCTTTTCTTTGGAGGCGTCTCCAAATGTCAGTAACTAGAGGTCTTTCCTCTACAGACAGTTCTTTCAGAGAAGCGTCCTCCAGTCTCCTTCTGTGGGTGGGAGAGAGTTGTGGCTAAGCCTGGCTGGGTCCCTCACTCCATCCACAGACTTGAACTTCATCCTCATCTTCAGTCTGTTGCCTGACTTCCATGCTTCGTTGTGTCTGGAGTCCTCAGGTTCAGGCCCTCTTGGTTCAACTTATCCAGAGAATTACTCACTTCCTGAGAGCACGGGAGAGAGCAGAGACAGTGACCTGGATCCATCAGGTGGGGTGGGTACCTGGGACGTCTAACTGTTCCAATTAGACTTGCCATCAACTTCTGTTTTCTTCCCTGTTGGAAAAGGCAATCACATGCAGCTTCCTGTCACGTGAGAATGGGCCTGGGACACTTACTGAGAGATAAGAGTGCTACAGCCTGGCTGGGCTTATCTCCATGAGAGGGAATATCTTTCCCTGTTGCAGACTCAAATGTGTGCTCCTTTGTTCTGCTTAAACTCATGTGTCAATGTCCATCATACACACCCAGCTTTCTGCCTTTCAGACCCCATGGCAGAGCGGGAGGGTCCTCCCACTGCAGCACGAAGTGGGCACTTGCAGTCACCTTGCCTGTGTTCACCGTGGGGCGGATCTGCCGCCCTTGTAGGGCTGATGCATTGCAAGGGGCTGAACCTCGTGCACTCTGCCCTCTGGCTGTGAGTAAACACTGAGCTTCCTGAGCCTGGTGTGTGTGTTGTCTGTCCTCACGGATCTTGCGTCATGCACTGGTCTCTTGCCAGGGAGGCACGTGTCTACCTTTTGACCTTGGCTGCACAGCCTGCATACCCTTTTGCACCTTTTTACTGTGGCAGCCAGTGCCTCCAATTCCTGAGCTTTGCTGGAATTTTGTAGGGCATTAGCTGTTTCGCCTCAGTACAGTCATGCATTTCTTAACGACTGGGATATGTTCTGAGAAATGCATTGTTAGGTGACTTCATTGTGCGAACATTGTAGAATGCATTCACACAAACCTAGATGGTATAGCTTGCCACAGACCTGGGCTATATGGTGTAGTTTTTTGCTCCTAGGCTACAAACCTGTACAGCGTTACTGTACTGAACACTGTAGGCAGTGGTAACACATGGTAAGAATTTGTGGTTATCTAAAAATACTTAAATATGGAAAAGGTAACAGTAAAATCACAGTATAAAAGATAGAAAATGGAGGCTGGGCGCAGTGGCTCACACCTGTAATCCCAGCACTTTCGGGCAGATCTCACCGTCAGGAGATTGAGACCATCCTGGCCAACATGGTGAAACCCCGTCTCTACTAAAATACAAAAAATTAGCCGGGCGAGGTGGCACACGCCTGTAGTCCCAGCTACTCGGGAGGCTGAGGCAGGAGAATCGCTTGAATCTGGGAGGCAGAGATTGCAGTGAGCTGAGATCACGCCACTGCACTCCAGCCTGGCAACAGAGCAAAACTGTCTCAAAAAAAAAAAAAAAAGATAGAAAATGCAATGTGTAGATAGGGCACTTACCGTGAATGGAGCTTGCAGGACTGGAGGCTGCTGTGGGTGAGTGGAGGGTGACTGAACACGTAGGACATTACTGTATACTTTTACACAACTGGCAGCACGGTGGATTGTTTACACCAGCATCACCACCTTCTCATGAGTGATGCGTCACGCTACGTTACAATGGCTGTGACCTCTTTAAAGTGATAGAACATTTTCAGCTCCATTATGTAGGATCTTCCGGACCACAGTTTTACATACGGCCCATTGTGGACCATTATTTGGGGATGACTCGCTTCCCTTCAGTAGGACTTGCCACTGTAGTTCTCCCCAGGGTAGGGCTCATGGTTCCCGGCTTGCTGTGTCAACTACCATCCTCTTGACTACCACTTTCATATACTTTGACTCAGGGTTACAGGTATTTGGTCTTTTTTTCCCAAGATTCTATGTTATTACTGTTGTACTTTTGTGTCTTCAGCACGAACCATAGTCTCTGGCACATAGTAGGCACTCAAATATCTGGTTTGGTTTTTTTTGAGACAGGTTTCACTCTGTTGCCCAGGCTGGAGTAGTACAGTGGCATGAACATGGCTCACCACAGCCTCGACCTCCTGGGTTTAAGAAATTCTCACACCTCAGCCTCCCAAATAGCTGGGACCACAGATGTGTGCCACTGTGCCCCGCTAATTAAAAAGATTTTTTGGTTGAGCCCTGTGGCTCACGCCTGTAATCCCAGCACTTTGGGAGGCCAAGGTGGGCAGATCACGAAGTCAAGAGATCGAGATCATCCTGGCCAATGTGGTGAAACCCCATCTGTACTAAAAATATAAAAATTAGTTGGGCATGGTGGCACGCACCTGTAGTCCCAGCTACTCAGAGGCTGAGGCAGGAGAATCGCTTGAACCCGGGAGGCAGAGGCTGCAGTGAGCCAAGATTGCGCCACTGCACTCCAGTGGCAACAGAGCAAGACTCCGTCTCAAAAAAAAATTTTTTTTTGTAGAGACAGGGTCTCACTATGTTGCCCAGGCTGGTCTTGAACTTCTGGGCTCAAGCAATCTTCCTGCCTTGGCCTTCCAAAGTTCTGGGATTACAGGTGTGAGCCCCCAATCTCAAATATCTGTTTTATGAGAGGAAGAATTTCTTAGGACCTACTGTAATTTGGGGCCAGTCTTTTCCTGAGAATTTCCGTAATGTTCATGGTTGTGTTAGGGGTTAAAGACAAAGCAGAGATGGCCATCTAGGGGCAGCTAGAGGAATTCAGGTCAGATGATGGTTACCACTTCTAATTTGTTGGACCAGACACGATTCATGCTCCTGAGTGCCATACATTTCCATCCTTGGATTGCTTTTATTCTTCTATCACTTTGCCTCCATTCTCCTCCGAGTTCATATTTCCAGACAGCCTCCACACCTGGGCATCAGCTAGTTGGCTCTTCTTTGTGGTCCACTTGAGTGTGACTTTTCCATGTTATTTTGCAAGGGTGATCAAAATTTAGGTCATCTGGGGGAAATGGCATTTGCCATAAGTTAGAAGGATGCAGTTCATAAAACAGTTATAATTTATCAGAGAACTCTTCCCTGACTCACTCTCACCCTTGTTGGGCCCTTTTATTAAGATATTCTCAAATCCTATGTATGCTTCCTGTGCACCACTTGTTGTAGCTTGTCACACAGGTTTTCAAATTATCTTCTGGTGGCTTTCATGAGACGTTGTTTCCTGAGGTCAGGGACCGTGCCTGTTTTCTTTGCTATCTTCCCAGTACTCAGCGCAGTGCTCAGAACATGAGGTGCTGCTCAGTGGCTGTCCATTGAATCAGTGAGTGAGGGACCCAAGCCCAGGCTGCTCAAAAGTACGTGCTGATGGCATGTATGTGCAGGTAAACAGCTCTTACCCACCGCTTACCTTATTCTACTGTCCAAGCATTAGCACCCTGTGACCAAATAAGAAATCACAAATAAGTTATGGGGACTAATTTTCTGAAGCTGGCTCAGGAGGGAAAAAAATGAAGACCTGACATGAAATTAATTTATAAATCAGTTTATTTACAGATTTTATCTTTTCTTAAAGTACATTTCAGTTAACAAATCTATTTACACAGGTATACAAGGGAATTCCTCCCAGTTATTTTACATATTATACTTACAAACCACACCCTTACGTGTTTGGTGCAAAATTGCACTGGATGTGACTATTGGCTGAAAATGGCCTGATGACCAGGCTATTTACATGTACACAGTAAACGGGTTTATTTTTTCATGTCTGCACAGTACAGTACACACAAGGAGGCTAAACCTCCCAGAGAATGCTTTGCAATGTGTTTACCAAGAAGGCTTTGCAAAGTCCAGAAGGAAAAGCTATTAAACATAATTAAAATGACAGTACCTCCTTTACACCAGTTTACATTTTTTCTTCACATTTTTATAATACAAAGACATTTTATTGAATTGCTGCACAACCAGTTGAAGATGATTTGTAAACATGTAAATTCCTACAATTTGCATTAAACATCATTGTAGTTTCTATAATTTGCTCTTTGAATTAATGTTTTATTTCACTAGTATTCTTAAGGTAGTAAAAGGAAGATGTAAGTTTGTATTTCTTGCAGAAAAGTTATGAGTCTCTAACGCCGTGCTACAGAAATTCTTCTGTGAGTACACACTTTATTCAAGTATTGCAAAAAGCTAAGGCCACTTTTTTTCAAGACAAGAAAGTGAACAAAATTGTTTTTATCAATAGGCCACAACACTCTATGAGCAATGAAATCTCTTTTGAAAGATAATTTCTCAGAGACCTGTAGTCACAGAAGGAATTTTCTTTTCTTTTAGGTAAAAGAAAAACAAATTACCTTCCTTATTAACTACGTTTGAGCTCTTCCCACTTTTCCCTACGGTAAAAATTCCTGTTTAGACCTGAAGAGGGAATCTATACCCTGTACTTATTTAACCCAGAGCTAACTACCCTGGATAGCACAAATTGTTTTGGACTCAGAAGTGAATCTGAAGCCTGTATGTTGGTTTACTACTAAATTCTGATAGTGCTATTCTAAAAGATATTACTGCTGATGCAAGGATATTTTTCTTAGAGGAATTATGAAGAAAGAGTGAAAGAGGACGAGGGTGTAGGGAGAAGGAACAACGATTAGAAAGAAGGAGAGTATTTAGGTTCTTGAGTAAGAGGCAGAGCAGATTTAAAAGATACCAATGTGGAACGAGTGGCTGGGTGTCCACATCTCTCTTTCTTAATCCTAACAATAAACCCGTTTCAATTAGATCCAAATTGTTAAAATAATAAGACATCTGCTAATCATGGATTCCATTTTTTTTTTTTTTTTTTGGCTACCAAACTACAGATAATCATTTTTAGCAAAGAGTAAGCCTGATCCACTTCTGCCTCTCATCTGGAGCCCAGGACTCTTCAGAGTAAAGACAGCCACAGTCACATTCTTGGCAGCATTTCTTACCAGATAGCTGATTCCATGACTTGTATCATTATTTTTTCATCTTCTAGAGTCACAATGTCACAAAGAGTAAAGATAAACTTCCTTATTAAAAACTGGTTTTAGGTCCAAATAATGAAGATGTAGAAAAACAACCTACAGTCCCATTATAACATTTTGAAATTCATTTATAAAAAATTTACAGCAGCTGTAAAGTTTCAGTATCATAAGGACACTGTGATCCTACCAACAGCCAAAGGATGCAGACAAGATGCTTTTCTGTCTTCCAAATAACACACACTGAAAAGAAAAGCCTTTGCTTTTCCTTGGCCACATAAAAATAATATTTCCACACTACTGGTTAATAACCCCAAGAAACCTGTGTTCTCTTAGTCAATTTGCTCATTATGGCTACAAGACTACAGCTCAACATCACAAGCCCAGAAGAAACACTGCTAAGACATCATTCTGAGCGTTTCCCGAGACCCAATCACAACATTTCAGTGCTTTCCTCATTTGTCAAGAGCTATCATACCAGTCATTGTGCAAAATGCAAATATTCCAATGATTATTTCAGTACGTTTCTTATAATGACAAGATGAAACCCAAGAGAAATGGGAGTGTGCATAGTGAAATATTTAAGATGCAAAGGCAAGTTTGGAGGGAAGATGCAGAAATGAACGAACGTGCACACTTAAAGATTATACCATCTTTGGGGTTTTTTCTAACATATTTTGAAGCTATAACATTCCAGGATATTTGTAAATATGAATCCAGTGGATGTCTTATATCATGCTTCTAACCAGGACCTTCAATATTAAGGCATTTACATTCACACCTAAGAGTATCCACATTCTTCCAGATTACTTGAAGAGGGACAGGACTGATGAACAGAAACCAGTCAAGAAGGCAGGGTACTGAGGTCCCAGGAGAGCATCTCTTATGCTCTAATGTAGCAGCTGGAGTCTATAGATTTGTTTTCAGATGCAGGTAATAGTTGTGAGAAGCAATGCTGCAAGAGAGGCAGAGTTAAGTTGTACAGTATCTTTAAATCGTTTCATCTCACTCCTGCTACTGCAGGTGATCTTGAAAAAGCCCATCTTCGTTTCACTGAATTAAAATGACTTCTTCAATATGTGTAAGGTTTGTTAAAACCATAGGTTTCCTGTGCAAAGACTATGAACCATAGAAGCTTCAAGATGGAGATTTTAACTATTACAAGAAGAATCTTTCACTTCTGAATAGGGACACACATTTTCAACTTAATAATTTATCTTAAAATAAATTAAAAAATGTTCCATAGCACAAAACAAGCACACGAACAACAGACAGAATCTTTTTGTCTTTGGTGCACACACTCATTTCCTAAATCATTCAAGTAACAGCGTCTCTGACTTCCTGGGGAAAGATGGGCGTTGAAGGTTTGAAGGCCAAAATGCATGATTTCCACTTTGCCATGCCTGGATGCCTGAGATGGTCCTGAGTATCTGTGATTCTGGGAGCAGCTGGCAGAGATTCAGAACAAGTACGCAAAGTGCAGGAGTAAACCAAGGGGTAGAAGAGCCAGCCCTGCATTGGTCCTTTGAGCCGTCTTCGGTAGGGGCATTTCTTTTTTCATGCCCACACAGAGAACACTAAACATAATGCAGAGGTTTAAAATTCTTTAGATGGTGCTCAGACAGCAAGGCTACCACTTATTCCTGTAAGCCTGACAGTCCACTTGGTGCTGCTCAACCGCAATAATGGAAGAAAATGGTCTTCAAAAAGAAATGAAATAAACTCCAGAATGTGAAGCTGGCAGACATTATTAAGCTTGCCTATTTTAGAATTGGTTAAGGGTTTAATACTGTTTAGAGGTTATAATGTCCATTTATGACTTTCACGGTATAGACCAGGACTGCATTTCAAAAGTGATGTGATGCACTCATCTATGCCTCTCTCACTTGACTTCAGACTCAAAGAAGTGATGCCCTAGTCTAAACTCAGAGGTAAGTCTGGTGTTTTCAGCCCTCATCTGAGACCTAGTGGGGGTGCTAACGACAGGTGTAGGATTACACTGTCCAACCCTGCCCACCGAAAATAACCAATTAATCTAGTGGCTAGTCTCGAAAGGCAAAGGCTGTAATACCAGATATACCACATCGTCTTATCAACTCCAAACCCGTAGTCTTTAAGAATAAGTACAAGGTCCGGAAGCACTCTTGCTATGATGGCGATGGGGTGTACATCAGGAGGCAGAAAGGCCCAGGACTCACATTAGCACTCAGTGTTCTATTTATTTGCAAGATGTCACACAAGTAGCATTCTCCCCTGCTTTTCACTGATCTGATTGAGAACATCAATAGTATCTTTGATCAGGGTCTCAAAGATCCCGTCGGCTAGCTGCATCTTTACACACAACTCATCCTCATCGTAGTTCACCCACTGTGCCTCCTCCTCATGGAGCTCCTGAACCTAGGATTTGGAAGACAACAAGGTTAGGAAATTGCTGTTGCATAAAATTTAGGAAATATAATTGCTGACTTTGTATTCCTATCCATAGGAATACAGCCCAAGGAAATAAACCAGAGAAAAAGGATAACTGATATGACATCAACACTCCTTTTAAAATTGCAAAAAGTTTAAGAAACTTCAATTGCTAAACATATCAAAGTGCCTTCAAATTTACATTTGACAAGATTCCAGTATTTCAGAGATATTAAAGACTACCAGTTTATTGTCTATGTCAACATGAGGGAACATGTATAGGAATTTAATGGGGGGAGACCACAAACTATTAGGCAGAAATGTTCCTCTACTTACAGTGGAGTTATGTCCAATAAGTTCACAGTAAACTGAAAATATTAAATCAAAAATGCAGTTAATACACCTAACTTATTGAACATGATAGCTTAGCCTAGGCCATCTGAAACATGCTCAGAACACGTGCACTGGCCTACAGTCAGGCAGAATCACTGGCAGCACGGGAGAGTATCAGCGTTTACCCTTGTGATGGTTGGCTGACTGGGAGCTGGGACTCGCTGCTGCCCCCATACCATACACATCACTAGTCCAGGAAAAGATCAAAATTCAAAATTGAAGCATTATTTCTACTGAATGTGTGTTGCTTTCACACCATCGTAATGTTGAAAAATAATAAGTCAAGCCTTTGTTAAGTAGGGGATGCCTGCAAATGGATTTACAATTGTAAAACGCATATATCCAAAGATAATATTGAATGTGATTCTGGAGTATTATAAATAAATGAATAACACAACATTCCTTAGGGTATTTTTGAGATGTAATATCACTTATTTTTCAAAAGACTGTTATTTTAATATAATACTTGCTCTTTTTTCATTTTAGGATTCCCAGGTAAATAAAAACTAATCAAACATAAATAACTGCCCTAGATTTATTGCTTGCTTATACTACAGTGAAAAAACCCTATTTTATTCTAAAAGAAACACATTAGATTGGCTGGGCATGGTGGCTGACCCCTGTACTTCTAGCACTCTGGGAGGCTGAGGCGGGTGGATCACCTGAGGTCAGGAGTTCCAGATTAGCCTGGCTAAGATGGCAAAACCCCGTCTTACTAAAAATACAAAAATTAGCAGGACGTGGTGGCATGCGCCTGTAGTCCCAGCTACTCAGGAGGCTGAGGCAGGAGAATTGCCTGAACCCAGGAGGCGGAGGTTGCGGTGAGCCAAGGTTGTGCCATTGCACTCCAGCCTGGGTAACAAGAGTGAAATTCCGTCTCAAAAAAAAAAAAAAAAAAAAAAAGAAAAAAGAAAAAAAGATATCCATACCTTTATCAGGTATTATGAAAATTTTATTAAGCTTTGTCAATCTGTTATATGAAAAATTATCATCTGTTTTTTATCTCCAATAACTTCTTGAGATTTTTTGACCAGTTGTATTCTTCAATTGTGAATTACCTGTCTACTTCCATTGTGCATTTTTCTTTTAGCTGTTTACCTTTTTTATTATAGATGGGCAAGAGATCTTTGCATAATAAAGCTATTTATCATTTACTTGTCAAAAAAAAGAAAAAAGAAAAAAGAAACATTAGATTTGCTATACAAATGACATTGTAAATGGAAAGAAGGCTAGGTAAGGAAGTGAACCTGATCTAGTCACAAATTCAGCAAAGTTAATTACAGCGACAGGGGTCTCTAACCAGAAGACTTACTTGGCAAAAAAGCCAAATGACAACACACTTCTGGCTTGCCCTGATCCTAGTTTCGCCTTTAAAAAGGCAGAGAAAGTGAAGGGACGAACTCGTCCTCTGGGTTTGCCTTATGAAGAAACGAGAAGACTCTAGCATCCTGAAGCTCGAGAGAGTAAGAGAGGGAAAGAATCGTATTGTCCAACATATATCGTCGGCTGGAGGTGACAAATATATAACAGGGTGGCTGCCACGTTCTTTCTCTTTGAGAAAGGTTTGGAGTATATGAAAACATTCGTTCCTCTGTTCCCTAATGTGCCACCAAAAGCCAAATCAGCTTCAGAGAACTCCCTCTGGGAGAGTTACAGTACTTAAGGCTATGAGACAGACGCCCACCAGTAAAGAAACTTGTTTAACTCAGATTTTGACCACAGAATCATGTTGTGTGGGTAGCTAAGAAATACTTGTCAACCTACCATGGAATTGGTGTTCCTTTCTTATGAAAGCTACTATAATAAACAGCCTAAAATAAGACTTCTTGAACTTGTGCTGAGGAATGGTCTAGGTGCCTGCACAAAAAATTTCACACCTCCAGTGAATTTGTTATTCAAAGTTGCACAACTTTCCTTTCTATAACTGTTCTCTTAGCTTTTTTTTTTTTTTTTTTTTTTTTGAGACAGGGTCTCACTCTGTCACCCAGGCTGGAGTGCAGTGGCGCAATCTCAGCTCACGGCAACCTCTACCTCCCAGGCTCAAGCTATCTGCCCACCTTGGCCTCCCAAAGTGCCGGGATTACAGACATGAGCCATGGTGCACAGCCTCTCTTGGCCTGTAATATTAAATCTCTTCTTTGAGCAATTTCCTCCACAATAACAAATTTAGGAAAACCAAAGAAATATTTTGTGCACTTGCAGTAGAAATATATGCTTATGACATTTTTGTTCTCTCTCGGTGTAACCTCAATGCAGCCCCCTCTCAAATGTAAGATTTCTGTGTTAGCAAAAGCTTTGTTCCTACTTAAGAACAGGAACTATTTCTCTATCAGTTAGTAAGAACATGAACTTTTCCATTTCTCTTTGGCCTTTAGAAAGCTCAAAGCCCAATTTGGAACTTCAACTATAACAACTGAGGGATCTCGTAGCCTGCAAATTTGCCTCTATTTTTTCTTCTGATCTTCAGAGTCTATTATATTCTTTTACACATTTCCCTGATCCTGCTCCTGAAAATATATGTATATGTAAAAATTAATACATTTAATATATAAGCAGCTAAATTAATTACATCTAAAAGACTTAACAGTAATTTTTTTTTTTTTTTTTTTTTTGGAATGTGTATTAGGCTGGTGGAATAGAGAAATGTAGTAAATAGAATGTGGCCGGATTTCAGCAAGCAGATGCCAGGATCTTTCATTGCATCTTTGTGAACAAGTTGGGAAAAAAGAGACAGGTCAATTAGGCAGATTTACACTTGTTTTAGGTGAAGTCTTACTCTGTCGCTTAGGCTGGAGTGCAATGGTGCCATCTTGGCCCACTGCAACCTCCAACCCCCGGGTTCAAGCGATTCTCCTGCCTCAGTCTCCTGAGAAGCTGGGATTACAGGTGTGCACCACCACACCTGGCTAATTTTTATATTTTTAGTAGAGATGGGGTTTCACCATGTTGGCCAGGCTGGTCTCAAACTCCTGACCTCAAGTGATCCACCTGCCCCTGTCTCCCAAAGTGCTGGGATTACAGGTGTGAGCCACTGCATCCAGTTGATTTACACTTTTTTGATTAAATGACAGCTCTCAACCTGGAAGGAAGTTTCTGCCTTGAAGACTCAGGGGGTTTTTCCCCTGTGCTCCCATTCTACCTTCTTCATATTCCATTATGGCAATTACCACACTGAATTATATTCTGCGCATCCGTTTTCCCACTGGCTGTGAGCTCTTAAAGGGCTGTTTCTTTTTACTTATGATTCCCTCATGACTAGGACAGTGCAAATAGAAGGTGCTATATAAATATCTGCCATACAGAATAGATAATTTTTGTGAATGCCGAAAGCTGTCTTTGGCTCTACTTCATTGTTTTTAGCAATGACCTAGATGAAGGCAGGTACATCAATTTTAGAAATGACATGAAGCTGGGAAATATAATAACTATGTTCAAAGAAAGAATGAAAACATGTAGTGGTAGCCTGGAACAATAGGCCACATTTAACAAGACTGAAGGAATAATAAAGTTCTGTAATAGGGTCCAAAATAAATCACCATAAAAGCACAGGCTGGTCTTGGGGTTTTCCTAAACTCCTCTGAGTACTATAAGTATGATACAGGTAAAAACAAACAAAAGAAATGTGATCATAAACTGTACTAATAAAAATATACTATCTAGAAAAAAATAGGTTGAATGACTACTAATTAATACATTAATTAATAGTATAATTAATTAATTAATTATACACCAGGCTGGGCATGGTGACACATGCCTATAACCGAGGGGTTTTGGAAGACTGAGGCAGGAGGATCCCTTGAGCCCAGGAGTTCAAGGCTGCAGTGAGCTACAATTATGCCACTGCACTCCAGCCTAGGTAACAGAACAAGACCTTGTATCTAAAAACAAAAACAAAATCACGAAACATTATATGGCT
This sequence comes from Sapajus apella, assembly GCF_009761245.1. NCBI lineage: Eukaryota > Metazoa > Chordata > Mammalia > Primates > Cebidae > Sapajus > Sapajus apella. Next base: position 10,623,889 of record NW_022436965.1, read on the forward strand.
AATTCTGAGAACTGTATTTAAAGAGGAACACTGACATAGCTAAAGTTGATGTTGAAGGGACTGAAAACTGCATCAGACAACAGGAGACAATGTCAGTGTTTTATAAGGAGAAAAGACTTGTGTGAAACATGATAGCTGTTTCAAAAGGGTGTAGAAAAAATTAAAGTTGTTCCGTAAAGCCCCAAAGCTGTAGAAGCGTATTGTAATTAACTGTTTGAAAGCCAATGTAAGCTTAAGAAAGAAGATAGACAGGAGGAACTCAGGAGTGCTGAATGTTCTTCTTATCAGCTCACAGGCTGTAAAGGAGACTCAATCATTAGCTAGGTGGTTTTACTACAAGATTTGTCATTTTAGGTGCAATTATACCTACAGTACAGAGATTCTTCAAGGCTACTATACATAAAGGTCATACAAATGGTGCCCTAATTACTTGTTACTCATTCCGCAGCATCTATACTTTGAGAATGTACTGCTAAAAATAGCTCAAAGTCTTAGCTAACCTAAGACATAAACTAATCAATGCCACCGTGAAAGAAAAAAGGGGCAGTGAATGACAACTAGTGAAGGAAAGATTTCTCGTTTGACTAGCAGAGGCCTTTATGTCTAAAAAAGTATTTGTATTTTATTCACCTCAAATAATGCCTAAAGACATAAATATACTTAGATTGATTAGGGACATTCTCAGCTCAAGCAACAGCTAAAATATACATTTTCTTAAACTGGAAGAAGCAATTGTTTATTATGAAATGTTTACTAAGTTTATCATGTCACAAATGTTTTAAAAGGGGATATTTAAGATTTTGATAAAAGAATCACCATGATCAAGTGGGATTTATTACATACACAAATCAATAAATGTGACATACCACATTAACAAAATGAAGGATAAAGATCAGATGATCATTTAAATAAATGCAGAAAAGCCCTTTGATACCCTTTTATGATAAAAACTCTCAACAGATTAGGTATAGAGGAAATATACCTCAATTCAAAGGCCATATATGACATTTTATCTACAGTATTGGGCTGACCAATACTGAATGAGGCTCAATAAGTTTCAGACGCCTTTAAAACTAGAGACCCTAAGCAAAATTCCCAAAAGTCGAACCTCTAGAAAAACAATAAAAACATCAGTTTTATAGGAAAAGGCAACTTCATTTTATCTATATTATTGGGCTGACCAAAATTATAACCATTGTCTTCTGCTCTTTTGAACTACAATATCTAAATATTACTTATAAATAAAATTTGAAAAACTCTCAGAGCATATTAAAAAATAACAAAACACAACTCTACAAGAAAAATACAGCTGTCAAGATCCAGTTCCAGCAAAAATGGTAAAGTAAGATAATGCCAAAAAAGTCCTCATATAAATATGTAGGTGTATTAGATAAAATATAGCAAAAAGTATTTGTAATGTATAAATAAATTTTGAGAAAGGAGGGAAAATCTTAAGTCACAAATAGCGATTTAAAAGAGAGGCAAGTACTACGATTACCTAGGGGAGGAGTTAAGAGCCATGGAAAGAGAATAAGGCCAAAGATGTCTAAGAAGTGCCACAGAGAATTGGGAAAGCTAGGAAGAAGTAATCTTTTAAAAGACAATAGCAGAGAATTTTCTAGAACTGAGTAAAGATATGAATCCATAGATTCAATAAACATGAGTCTAAAGCAGAATAAAAAATCCACATTTAGACACATCCTGAAAAATTACAGCGCGCACACACACACTCTCACTCTCTCTCTCTCTCTCTCTCTCTCTCTCTCTCATGAAAAACAGAAAAACCAATTCCCCATAAAGGACTGTCAGCAGATTTCTCAAGAGCAATGAGAGGTCAGAATGATACAGGAGTTAAACCAGCCCCGAAATCATTTTCTAATGAAGAGCAGCCTGTAAAATAAAGCTGCAGACACAGACAAGCTGGGAGCTAGCAGATGGGCGAATGCCAGCAATTGTGCCAATAGAAAAAACTACCTGAGAATAGGCATGTTCAAAATGGCGGCTTCATTTTCTTTGCCAGCCATGTGTACAGTAAGAAGCAGGCAAGATGGCACTGGCCAAGTAGAAAATCTATTTGCATAATAAGATTAGGGTGGAATGACCACCCTTCCCCACATACCAGTAAATGTCACACCTGGTGGAACCAATCTATGGGCCCTGTGTAAATTAGACACCGCCTCCTGAAGCCCGCCTATAAAATCTGCTGCTGTCCACTGCTTTTCCTTTTGCGGGACGCCTCTCTTTCATAAGAGAGAGAGCTGCTCTCCTCTCTCCTTTCTTCTGCCTATTAAACTTTCTGTTCCTTAACCCACTTCATGTGTGTGTGTGTCTGTGTTGTTAATCTTCTCAGCTCCAGATGATGAACCACGGGTATTCACCCCAGACAATGATGCCACTTCAAAATTACAATGAAATATCTTCAAACTGCTTAAGTAAAAAGAACTATCAACTTAGCATTCAATATACAGCTAAAATATAACTCAAAAGTAAGAGCTGAAATAAAGACATTTTTAAACAAAGACAGAGTTTACATTAAAGATCTGAAGTTAATGAAATACTAAGTGTGCACTTTGGGTAGATGCAACTGAGCTCAGAATGAAGGAAAAGGATGCGGAAACAATGCACTCTTTATTATTTTCTGGTTTTTTTTTATGATTTAAAAATATTTCTTAATTTTATTTATTTATTTGAGACAGAGTCTTGCTCTGTCACCCAAGCTAGAGTGCAGTGGCACGATCTCAACTCACTGCGGCCTCCGCCTCCCAGGTTCCAGTGATTCTCCTGCCTCAGCCTCCCAAGTAGCTGGGATTACAGGCACATGCCACTACACCCGGCTAATTTTGTTATTTTCAGTAGAGACAGGGTTTCACCATGTTGGCCAGGCTGGTCTCGAACTTCTGACCTCAGGTGATCCGCCCTCCTTGGCCTCCCAAAGTGCTGGGATTACAGGTGTGAGCCACTGTGCCTGGCCTAAAAATATTTCACAATTAAACATGTAAAAGACCTAGAAAAATAACCAATAATGAGAGAAAAGTGTAACAAAATTATAGACCAAATAAGCTCATTCTTTTATTACCTACTTAAAAAGTAGGTAATAATTTCCATAGCCCTTGTTGTAGTCTTGTTAAAATGTAGGGGGTTGGTGGGGCATGGTGGCTCACACCTGTAATCCCAGCACTTTGGGAGACCAAGGCAGGCAGATCATGAGGTCAGGAGTTCGAGACCAGCCTGGCCAACATGGGAAACCCCTATCTCTACTAAAAAACAAAAATTAGACAGGCGTGGTGGCGGATGCCTGTAATCCCAGCTACTTTGAGGCTGAGACAGGAGAATCGCTTGAATCTGGGAGGCAGAGATTGTAGTGAGCTAAGATGGCACCATTGTACTCCAGCCTGGGCGATACAGTGAGACTCTGTCTCAAAATAAATAAATAAAATAAAAGTCGGGGTGTTAGGCCTCAGTGGCAAGACTGCCCTCCTTTCATTCTAATGTTCCCCTGCCGTTCTGACTGTGGGTCTTAAGACCCTCCCATGAGAGGGTCCCACCCGATACCTTGAGGGAAGGAATGCTGATGTCATGAAGCTTCCAGAAAAACCCAAGAGAAAAGGGTTCAGGGAGCTTCTGGATAGCTGAACCTGGAGGTTCCTGGAGGATGGTGGCCCAGGGAGGGCATGGAAGTTCTGTGCCCCTTCTCCATACCCAACCCTATGCATCTCTGTATCCTTTGCAATATCCTTCATAATAAACCAGTAAACCTAAGTAAGTGTTTCCTGAGTTCTGTGAGCTGCTCCAGCCAATTAATTGAACCCAAAGAAGGGGTCTTGGGAGCCCCAACTTGAAGTTGGTCAGTCAGAAGTTCTGGAGGCCTGGACTTGCAACTGGTGTGTGTGTGGAGGGGGCAGGGGCAGTCTTGGGGACTGAGCCCTCAATCTGTGGGATATGATACTATCTCTGGGCAGAGTATCAGAACTGATTTAGGGGACACCCAGCTAGCGTCCACTGCTTGGTGTGTAGGGGAAAAGCCCACACACATATGGTCACATGAGTTTTCTTGTGTGGTGATGACTGTTGTGATGTGAGAGTAGAGAAAAAAAGTGGTTTGAGAAGAAGCTTATGTGTTATTTTTAAAGAATGGCTGTTTTAAATTTCAATCCCCCTAAGATGTAAAAACATTAGAATATGCAAATATAAGGCTGATCAAATCTCATCATGGGAGAGAAGACTAGTTCATTCAGCATTTCATTCATGTTAATAATTAGCTCAAAAAGCTCACAGTATCATTTTGTTAAAAAAAAAACGTTAAGAATGAGCTCATGGAAAAAGTTATATTCATCAGGTCTCTCTGTAGGAAGCTAAAAAATATTTTACAACCAGCAGAAGGGGCAGTCACATAATATATACTTTATTATTATTGTTTGCCAGCTAAATAGCTTCAATTCTTGTGCACAATACTCCCCTCACCCAAGCTATAATAACCTTACACCTGCAGAAAAAATACTTTAATATTTGAGAATTTCTGATAACTGTTAGAGAGATGTCTCTACTATCTGGAACCTGCTGGAAGCCTCTACTGTCAGGGTACGGATAAGGTTTGGCTGTGTCCCCACCTAAATCTCAACTTGAATTTTATCTCCCAGAATTCCCACATGTTGTGGGAGGGACCCAGGGGGAGGTAACTGAATCATGGGGGCCAGTCTTTCCCACGCTACTCTCATGATAGCGAATAAGTCTCATAAGATCTGATGGGTTTATCAGGGGTTTCCACTTTTGCTGCCTCCTCATTTCCTCTTGCCACCACCATGTATGATGATTCTTTCGCCTCCAGCCATGATTCTTAGGCTTCCCCAGCCATGTGGAACTCTAAGTCCAATTAAAGTTCTTTTTTTTTTTTTTTTTTACCAATTTTGGGGATGTCTTTAGCAGCATTAAAACAAACTACTACAGGTTCAATACATTGTTTTTTGTACATTTAACAAAGAGCAGAAGATTAATTTGCTTATTGTTCACTTTTCAGATACAGTATTTATTAATTCTGATTAACAGTGCAGATCTCAAGATGGCTCAAAACTGCCATCCTCCCCCACCAATATATTTAATCCTTCTACTATTAAGATGCCATTTTTACAACCATGTGAAGTAAAAGTCTGTGACTAGCTGGAAGCCTTCTGTATTCATTTGCTCTCTGGCATTTTGAATTGGTATATTACTCTATGCCAGTTTCCTCTACTGTGACATGTGCTCAAGACAAATTTATCTAAGACATTTTGCTTTAATATACCTAAGCCTGCCATCTTTCATCTATACAGGTTGAGTATCCCTCATCTGAAATGCCTGGATTTTGGCATTTCAGAAGTGTTTTGGATTTTGGAGGATTCTGGATTTCAGACTTGTGGACTTGGGAGACTTGACCTGTAGTACCCTTCTAGTTGGCCTTTCTTCTTTTGTACTCTTATTCCATTTTAAGCATTCTTCCATGATTTTTAAAAACTGCAAGTCTAATCTTGTAATTTATGTTGCTTAAACTCATTGCTTGCTTTTAAGATAATATCCAAAACTTAACATGGCTTAAAAAGCACTGCACCATTATAGACTCTCACCTCTCCAGCTTTATCTTATGCCACCTCCCCTCATACTCTCACAACTCATGTACCTTCTCATTTCAGGGTCTTTGCACTTGTGGTTTGCTCTCCCTGAATATTCTTCTCTCTATGATAGAGGTCAGTTAACGCTTATTCATCTTTAAGATCTGAGCTCAAATGTCACTTCCTCAGAGCAGCCTGTCCTGACCATCCTCATTAGATCAGCTTCCTGTGGTTTTAACAGCACCCTACATTTTTGTGCTTAACTTATAGCTACATACTTGTATAATGATACATTAATGGCTAGTTTCTGCCATCAAACTGGAAATCTATGAAGGTGGGGTCTATGTCTGTTTTGCTTACTATTTTAACATTAGTCCTTAATTAGCAAATTTTTTACTCAACGTATACACAGAGGTGATTTATTGGGGATATCATCAATTTAACTTATAGATTAGATGAATGTCTCTTAATATGCTTTTTTCTTTAATTCCTAAGAAGTAAAGGAAGTAACAGCTTGGAAATTATTAACAATTCAAACTTTAAAACATGATAGAAATATGAGAACAAATTCACTTTCTTGAGATGTGAAGATCTATGAAGAATTAGTTGATTAAAATCTTGTCTCTTATTTTACTGGGCTGAGGTGGGTAGATCATGACGTCAGGAGTTTGAGACCAGCCTGGCCAACATGGCAAAACCCTGTCTCTACTAAAAATACAAAAATTAGCTGGGCATGGTGGCAAGTGCCTGTAATCCCATCTACTCAGGAGGTTGAGGCATGAGAATCACTTGAACCTGGGAGGCAGAGGCTGCAATGAGCAGAGATGGTGCCACTGCACTCCAGCCAGGGTGACAGAACAAGACTGTGACCCAAAAAAGAAAAAAAAAAATGAGGCATAAGAAAGAATGATAAACTATAAAATACTAAGCAAATGTTACCTGCTATAGTTATTACTGAGTAAATGAAACACTAGAGAGGTACATACATGAGAAAGGTAATAAATTTAAGTATTATACTTTCATTATATAAATGTGAATTTTTCTTTTTTTGTGTGTGTGATAAACACTTTTCTAATGTTAGAGAAATATATTGCAAATCCAAATAAATCCTGTCCAGGGAATGTTCTGGATAATGATAACAGTGATGATGCTGAGGTAACAGCTAGTATTTACTGAGAACTGTTCCAAGTGCTTTGCACATATACTCATTTAATTTTCTTAATAATTTTAACAGGTAAGTACTATGATTGTCACCCTCACTTTGCGGATAGCAAAATGAAGCACAAAAATGTTAGATAAATTTGTCCAAGATTACACACCAAGTAAGTGGCAAAACAGATTTAAACATAGGCAGTCTGGCTCCAGAGTCCACATTGGTCTCTTTTCAATTCACTAGCTTAAACTTTGCTTCCATTCAAGTTTTAATTTCTCAAGTTCTACATAAAATGCTACCGATCAGTTTAAATGTTCATCTACTGAGTACAAAAAAAAAAAAACCAATTTACAAAACTGAGGGGTACAAACACAGCAAGTAAAGGCTTTAAGATTTTAATACCATAGTTTTAAGATTAATTATATCCCTTTTCCTTTTAGAATCTAACTACATTCTGAGTTTAAAAGATATGGTCAAAATAAAAACAGTTTGGTTGTATACACTGACCAGGATATGATCCACTCGGTCTCTCTTCTTTCTTCCAAATTTCATCATTTTCTGCCAATCTGTTTTGTGGTTTGGCTCCTTTTTAAGACTGAATAACTTAAGTACTTCACTTGCTATGAAGCTCTGTAGAAACAAGAAAAATACATGAAACACAAACAACAGAATTTCTGAGATTCATGTGTTTACAATGCAGTCATCAGACTCATGCTAAGAATATATTTACAATAAAATATCATACAAATTTCTTCCGCTTACAGTTCCATGTAGCAATTTGAAGAGAAAAGCATGCCAAATGCTGAGACTTTATTCACTTACACCACATATAAAAGTGAAACCTGGCTGGGCATGGTGACTCATGCCTGTAATCCCAGCACTTTGGGAAGCCAAGGCAGGAGGATCACTTGAGCCCAGGAGTTCGAGGCCAGACTGGGAAACATGGTGAGAGGCCTCATCTCTACAAAAAAAGGTACAAAATTAGCTGGGCATGGTGGTACATGCCTGTAGTTCTGGCTACTCAGGAAGGTGAGGTAGGAGGATTGATTGAGCCCAGGAGATCCAGGCTGCAGGGGGCTGAGACTGTACCACTGCACTCCAGCCTAGGTGACAAAGTGAGATCTTGTCTAAAAACAATAACAACAGCAAAGTAAAACCCATTTATTAATTCTGCAAAGAAAAATCACTTTAGAGTTCCCTTTACTTACGAACCACCATTAGCTAACCTCAAGCTGGCAACACTACTAAAGAAAGCATAACATACATCTCTGAATTGGAAAAATCTCATAGAGATTTTTGGGACAACGTGATGTGAGAAAAGCAAAAGACTGCACCTGGGATAGTTCATTTTGAAGCACCAAAATTCAAATATGTTAAATTAATAATGTTAATCAACACTTCAGTATGAAAAGCATAATAATTTTGTTACCAACAATATTTGAACTAGCACCCTTAAAAACTTTATGAAATGCTAATGTCAATATTAAAATTAGTGGGTAGCATTTATTGTATGCAGGTAGTTTGATTGTTGGTATATATTATGTATCCTGTCTTACTTCAATTTATTGCTATTACCAATTTATTTTATTACTTTTTATGGTTGTTCTACCAAAAAATAGCGCTCTTAACAGGGGAAGGGACACATTTATGAATCAGAATCACCTGGAAAGATTCTCAAAGTACCAATGTGCCTGCAAATTCCATCACTCCCCACCTGTTCACAGACACACATATATGCGTTCAAACATTTATTAATTGTGGAAGTGTAGAAGGAATGGAGGATACAAGTGTGTTTTTAAAGAGCTACTTACTTTAAGCCAGGGGCTGGCAAACTTTTTCCGTAAAGGACCAGACTGTAAATATTTTAGGATTTGTGGGCCACGTGGTCTTTGTCACAACTATTCAATTCCACTGTTGTAGCAAAAAGCAGCCATAGATAACATAAAAACAAATGGGCATGGCCGTGGTCCAACAAAACTTTATTTATAAAAACATACAGGGGGCTGGATCTGGCTCACGGGCCATCGTTTGCGAACCCCTGAGGTAAACATACATCCCATCTCATAAATATCTGTTGCTGCTCTATCAGTTTAAAATATTTTTAAACACTTTCTGTGATCAAATAAGTTTGAGAAATACAACTTTAAAGCTTTGCTATTCAGCATGGTCCTGGGACCAGCAGGACCATCATAACTTGAGAGCTTGCTGGAAATGCAGAATTTCAGGTCCTACTCCAGACCTACTAAATTAGATTCTCCATTTTAACAAGATCCTCAGATCATTCACATGCTCATTAAAGGTTGAGAATCACTGCTATGGAAATATAACCTTTCCTGTAAAGAAACATGTGACTAGGCAGAGCAGACTGCTACCAATGTGACTTTAAAGTTCGCAGTCCTCTTAGCTGCTGGGCAAAGGTTTTCAAAGGTTTCTTAGATAACAAAATAAATATATTTATGTATCATATTACTACCCTACATAGGTCAAAACCAGATTACCAATTTGAAACCTCCAAAGTCAAAGACAGAAAAGTAACACTTATCTGTCCAGGGCTGGCATACTGAAAAGACATATATATGACATGTTTTCATATGTACTTTTAGAGCATTATACCTGTCTCTACAAGCCCCAGACACTTACCTAAAACTCCTGAGTTGCAAAAATTTATCTCCCTGGGTATTTCCTGATTTTTCTTAAATATTATAATTATGTATATATAGAAAATGGTAAAAGTCATTTTTTTTTTTTTTGCACAAACTTGAGGATTCAGGGTTCCCTTTCACTCCAATCCCTCCATTGTTCATGGATTCAGTGAATCAACAAATCTTTACTGAATACCCCACTATGGAACGGTCCTGAAGACACAAAGGTTAATAATACAGAAGAACATCTGCTTTTACAACATTTATAGATTTGTGTAAATGAATGGCAAGTCAAAAAAGAAGACACTTTATAGTCTGTAGTTTACCTTGATTTCATCAAGGTTATTTGGATTTTTCACTCGTCGGAAATAACTAGAGTTGATTCTACATGGCTTCATCCAGATAGGCTGATTTAAGTTGGGATCCTCAGCAAATATTTCCTCAAAAATCTCTTTTGTTAAATCAAAAACCGCCTTGATAGAGAAAAAACAAAACAAAACAAAAACACAAAATGGCTAAGAATCCAAATTTCAGACAACGGGAGAAAAGTTTAAAAACTAAAATTATCCTTTTACCTACCTGTTTGTAGACCCTTTTACTAGTGCTTTCTATATCTAGACATTTACTGGCACAGCCAAGAAGTTTTGTAGGAATACTGATGCTATGAAGATCATGGCCTAATTCTTTGCACTTCCAGAGTTCTTCTGCTGCATTATGTACAAGAATCTCTACTTCCTCTGCAGTATGGGGGACTGCCAACAATGTCTCACATGGCTGCTGAGGTTCTCTTTTAGGTTCTGCCATTAGAGGTACAATGGTTTCTTCTGCCTTATTTTTTTGGATCTTGTGAGATGAGCTCAAACCAAAGTCTTCATCAAACCAGTCTTGATCATCTCCTAATGCGCTCAGGAACTCGCGGCTGAGCTCAAGTTCAGCAAGTCTCTTAGCAAGTTCTTCCTGCCCACTGGCACCAAATACTGGGCTCTCCTATAGAAATGGAACCATTCAAACAGAACACCATTTAGGGACCTCAGATCATTTTTTAAAATACAGAGTAAATGCATTATTTATATATTTAACATTTCTCTATAAGCAAGCAGAATAAAAAACAATATGGTGGCTACTAATAAACAATTTAAGACAAAGTTATGGTGTTCTCTCAATTCTACTTATACAAACCTATTATAATTGAAGTTTTATAAAATGTTTATTGATTGGGCCTCTACCTCCTTTTTGTATTATCATTATTCTGTTTCTAAAGAACTGTCTGCCTATGGGATATGGAAATGGGATATAAAATTTCTCACCTGGTCACTATCTGACTCAAGTTACTCAAAGTCATTACTTTCGCTCAACTGTCCATGGGCAACCTCAACAAGCTGATGGTCTGAGTGCATGTCATAGTGGTTATATTTCATTTTACCAGAATCAACATCACAACTGCTAACAACTGCAGGGCAACCATGACTGAGTAGATATGTAAACAATTTCACAGGCAAAAAAGAATTGGGTGGTGAACTGCTGGAAAGCTCCATGGAAGGAAGTTGTTCTGTGAATCTAGAAGGAGATGTAATCTGTGGACAGTACAGGGGTTGCCAACTCAGCAGTTTAAATGGATGGTTTAGTTCCCTAAAATCTGCCACTGCTTGTGACAACCCTACAGTGACTACTCATGACATAATAGAGGACAATTACACTTCAGCCAGGAAAACAGCTACAAGGCCTTTAAAAACTAGTATAGTGATCCTTCTGCAATAAACCACACATCAAGGGAAAAAATAAACCTATCAGGAGTCACAGAATTAAAATGCACTATATAGGCAACGTAAATTGCCTTGTTAAAGGTGTCAGAAGGTACACTGACACTCTTTCTAGACAAAATACTCACCGGTCTGGGACACATATCTGGAGAGGAAATCTCTTCTTTTTCATCTTCCAATTCAGACCTTAAGAAGCAACTTGAAACACTTGGTGACTGTTCCTCAACACTTTGGGATAGGTCTTGGGGTGGTGCTTTCTTTTGGTCATCACCAAGAAGCTCCTGATTGCTAAGCTGGATTTTCTGATCTCTGTTTTTTTTAATTTGTTGTAGTTGATTGACTGTGTCCTTTACAAAGACTTTTAGTAAACTGTCTGTCAGTAAGCTGACTGTTTCCAGTTGTTGCTTTGACTTTTTTTCCTCATTTAGTGATGATTTCAGTTGGGCTTCCAGTTGGTTTTTTTCTCTTGTTAAAAGATCCAGAAGTGGTGTAGAAAGCTTTTCTGAAACTTCAGCATATAGGTTGTCTTCTTTTTCTGTAAACTGCTGTTGCTTCTGCAATTCTTCAGAAAAGGTATTGTTTAAAGTATCATCTTCTGCAGCCATGGAAATCTTTTCTGTGGCATCAGAAATGAGGTCTTTGTTTTCCTTTGAAGAAATCAGTGAATTCACTGAAGACTGCTGGTGAACATGGGCTTCAAGCACCCCAGAAATGTCCTGTACATCGCCTGTTTCTATTTTAAGGCTTCTATTTCTATTAACTGAGGCTTCTATATCATTCACACTCGGTAGGGATTTCTCATAAAAATATTCACTTATATCGTTTTCTCTGTCTTTTGGACCCTCTGTATCATTTTGCTCTTCATTATAGTATTGATACTGTTCATCTGAATAAGAGTCTTCATCTTCATTAATGTCTACATAGTCATCAAAGTTTTCTGGAATGTGAGATATTTTTTGAGGAGGAGCAAAAATACCATGCTTTTCTTTGCATTCAAAATATGCAATGCCATCATATGTTCCATTGTTATTTCCTTCAGGTTTATCTAACTCCACTCCAGCCCAAAATCCTTTAGCAAAACTAGTCTCACCTTTGAATCGAAGAATTCCTGGCTGAACATTTCCAATCAACACCCTATCACCAATGTGGAAATCCAATAACTCATCTGCAGTAGGAACTGAAGTCAAGGAAGCAGATTCAGTAACTTGCTGTTCATGCTCCACATCACTGCGCTCCTTATTTTTCATAAGCTCAGTAGGGGACTTAAGTTCCAACAGCCTTTCAGAGTGAACATTGCTATGGACAGAAAGGCTTTTCTCACTTAGGCACTCACTGATTTCATCATTGCTACCAAAGCTAGTGGCTCCACTTCTAGAGCTCCTCATTGGCTGTGACTTATCTCTGCAAGACTGAGCATCTTTCCTGAGTGACAGCAAAGATGAGACCTCAAAATCATCTTTGTATAATTCAGTTGAAATTTCTTTCTTGAAAGAAGACATTTCAAAATCTTCAGAGTATGGTTTCTCTTTAGGAGCAAAAAGATGTTCTGACCAAGACAAATCATTTTCCTTTGTGTTCTTTTGAATGTCTTTTCCTGATTGGATGTTTGGACTATGATTCATATCTTGATCTGACTGTCTCTCTTTCAACATTTTCTCATGTTTTTGGAGATTTTCAATGGCTAATCCAACTAGGTCTTTCTGAACATTTTCAGAATCTAAAGGAAGGTCTTTCTTTGAAAGAATTTCAGATGCATCTCCCTGTTCTAGGTCTAATTTCAGTAAGACATCAGATTTACCTTGTTTAGAACAGGTATCTTCAATCTTACTCTCCTTCAATTTTGTATACTCTACTTCTTGTATTTCTGATTTTTTACTAGATTCTTCAACCTTGCCATCTGACACATCAAGAATTCTACTAGCGGCATTTAATTCTTTGAGAAGATGTAGTGAAGGTACATTTTCTAGACAATCTCCAGATTCTTCCCTGATTTTCCTTGATGATCTGAGAACTGCAGATGGGGTCTGAAAATCTTCTGTTCCACTGTCCCATTCATTTACTGTCTTTGCATATGCAGATAAAGATCTTTCTGATACTGATCTCTCAGACCCTGACAGTGAAGCATCTTAAAGAAAAAGAAATCACCACATCAAAATTATTTAATCACAATCTTTCAATTTTGTGAATCAAAGTTTACAGAAAAGCCAAATTTTCATGGAAAAAAAACCCCAAAATCCTCTGGTTAATAAATATAACCTGTTGTGGCTATCTTATAAGTTTTTCTTTTACGAGACTATCACCTGTATCAACAATAAATAGAACATTTAAAATTAATGAACATTCTAAAGTCTGGAATAATTTCTTAAGTGTTGTCTTAACTTATAAAGTGAAGAAAAATAGATCCAAGTTGATGAAGCCAGCGCTTTGCACATTCATCCTCAAATCATGCAAAAACAGAATTGTATGATGGTTATTACAAACATTTTTCAAGCAGGAAACCAGTGAAGGACAAACAGACTTCCATATATACTTCTAAAAGAATACATTTTCCTAGGAGCTTCATCTAAGCTCTTGAATTAAAAAGAAAATAGATCAACTATTTCTGCAAATATAGCACTTTAAGAGCTAAACTTGCAAAATATGATCAAAGTAAAATATAATGAGCTAACAAACCAAGAATTAAAGTTTTGAATTCAAATCTCTTTTTTTCCTTCCTTCCCTCCCTCCCTCCTTCCTTCCTTCTTTCCTTCCTTCCTCCCTTCCTTTTTTTTGTTAAGAGTAACAGGCATCTTGTTCTGTCACCTAAGCTGGAGCGTAGTGGTCATAGCTCCCTGTAGCCTTGAACCCGGGCTCAAGCAATCCTTAGCCTCACTCTTCTAAGTACTTGGGATTATAGGCGCAAGACACTGTGCTTGAGCCTATAATCCCATGTACTTAGGAGGGTTGGCCAGATCTCTGTTTTGTCACTGATGTTTCTTTGTGCCTCGGTTTTATTTCCTCACTGAATTGCATTTTATTTTCTGAGACAGTGCTTTATTTTGTCACCCAAGCTGGAATGTAATGGCTGATCACAACTCACTGTAGACCCAACTTCTTGGGTGTAAGCAATCTTCTAGCCTCAGCCCCACAAATAGCTGGGACTACAGGTGGATGCCACCATGCCCAGCTAATTTTTGTATGGATGGAGTTTCATCATATTGCCCAGGGTGGTCTCAAACTCATGAGCTCAAGTGATCTGCCCACTTCAGCCTCCCCAAGTATGGGATTACATGCATGAGCTGCTGCACCTAGCCTACATTTTGTTTTCAATAATTAATTTTCTTTTGGTTAAACTGAAAAAATGTATATAATTATTTATCTGAGAAACAGGCTGAAAACATAGGTAACCAGATTAAAAACCTGGTTGGGGGAATTTAGAGATGCTGAAGATATACTCAGCTATTTAATCTTCATGCTTCAGTTTTTCTCATAAATTCTGGACTGATTCAGTTGGGTGTGGTGGCTCATGACTATAATCTCAGCACTTTGGCTAAAATGCTTTAAAGTTTAACCCGGCTGAGGTGGGAGCACTGCTTGAGCCCAAGAGTTCCAGTCCAGCCTGGACAACAATGGTGAGACCCCCATCTCTTTAAAAAAAAAAAAAAAAAAAGATGAACTGGGTGTGGTGGCATGTGCCTGTGGTCCTGAGTCCTCGGGAGGCTGAGGTGGGAGGATTGCTTGAGCCCAGGAGGTCAAGGCTGCAGTAAGCTATGATCATGCCACTGTACTCCAGCTTGGGTGACAAGAGCGATATCCTGTCTCAAACAAAACAAAAACAAACCAAAAAAAAGGATTCACATAGCCAATAAATCACTTTAAAATATAAAAGTAACTTTAAAATGTTAAATAATCTATTTAAGAAATTCCCTTTTTAATTAAAAAAAGCTGTAAAGGTACAATTTTGTAGACCTTTGCATAAATCCTTAAACTATGTAGCTATAACTGAAATATTTTTTCTAGTTACATACCAACATGTTCAGCAATAGACTCCAGGGATCCTCTGGAACGTTCTGACTCTGTTAGTGATTTCCAATTCTTTGTCGTTTCAGATCTGACATGTAAAAATTAATGAGCAGAAAGAAACATATTATAATAACTGGTAACAAAAAGCAGACATTCTTTTTATTTTTTTTGAGACAGAGTCTTGCTCTGTCACCAGGCTGGAATGCAGTGGTGCAATCTCAGCTTGCTGCAGCCTCTACCTTCCAAGTAAGCCTCAGCCTCCTGAATAGCTGGGATTACAGGCGCGCACCACCATGCCCGGCTAATTTTTGTATTTTTAGTAGAGACAGTTTCACCATGTTTGTCAGGCTGGTCTCGAACTCCTGATCTCGTGATCCATCTGCCTCGGCCTCCCAAAGTGTTGGGATTACAGGCATAAGCCACCACGCCTGGCTCAAGTCTACTTTTTAATCCTTCACTATTCTAAAATATGTCTCCTATTTTCTATTCTTACTACTGCTTACTTGAGGCCTGGCTTAGACTATTTTTCTTCCTGCTTCTAAGCTTACTCTTTTCTATTTTTCCTCTGTACTGTGGTCAGAAAAATCTCTGTAAACACAAACATGATTGTGTCACTCTGGTGACACAATCTTAAGCTACTGGTTAAAAGCCTTCAGTAGCTTAAGAATATTACAAAGCCATTTAATAGCATATTATGTAGAAATTAAAATGTATATAGTATAATGGAAAGTGTATATGTAACAAAAACACACACAAAATCTAAGCATAAAAGATCCTGGAAGGAAACATATCTAATTGTTGACATTTGCTATTTTGGGATAGTTGGGTATGGTATGACAAACTTTTTTCTTTTCACTACTTCCCCAGAAATAATAACAGAAATAATAATAGCAGCAGCTAATACACAATGCTTACTGTGTCCTAGGCCCTGTTAAGTCTTTTAACCCTCATAACAAGTGCATTAATCAGGTATTATTATTACTCCTGTTTAATAGGGTATAAACCCCTATTAAAAAAAACTCAAGCACAGAGGGGTTAAAAAACTTGCCCAAAGTTACAGAACCAGCTAGACCTGGAGCCAGGATTCAAACTCAGGTAATGCTAAATTAACTATAATGAGCCCGCATTACCTCTCTAACAAAAAAGTCCCAAAATCTTTTTAAACTTTACTTCAAAGGCTCTACATTTTCTAAAAGGTAAAATACAAACTACTAAGAATACATGAGTACAAGGTTTTTCACAATTTGGCTTTTTTTTTTTTCTTTCTAAGGTTCAATTCAGGTACACAAATTGGCTTTTATTTATTTTTCCTTCTGCTAACTCCAGCAATATCCTATTATGTTCAGCTTCTATGTTATGCCAATCTGTTTTTTTACTTTTAGTCACTCATGAATAACCTTCCCTCTGAAATGACCCCTATGTCTCAATTGGACTGATTTGTCTAACCTTTACTTTTTGTTCAAAATTTAATTTAAATATTATAACCTGATTTCCTAATATACAATATTGTATATTCTAATGTTTTAACTTAGTATCTTCTCTATTTGTTTACTGACTGCATAATATTCTATTGCCTGCACAGAACCATCATTAACTGAGCTATTCATCCATTTTTGGACACAAAAATTGTTTCCAATGTTTTATGAATATAAAGAATGTTATGATAAATATATTCATGCAAATAGAGATTTTCAGTACCCCGTATTTTCTCAAGCTAGACTTCCGGGAGTAGGATTACTGGGTCAAAGGTTACAGACTTTTGACTTCTGAAACAAAGCAAAATTGTTTTTCCAAAGGTTCACATCAGCTTATGCTACTACTACCAATATTAGAAAGTACCATTTTCATTGTACCCATCAGACTGCAGGATTAAAAATGTATTTTAAAATCAATATCTTATAAATATAACTTTTAATTGTAATACATGAAAATTTTAATTTACTGACACTAAAAATATAAAGTATTTTTACTTCTGTAATTTCAGTTACTTAAAAAGTAGCTTCTATTGAGAATATTTCCTTATTCTTTTCTCAAACAAGGCAGGATATAGACAAGTCATCAAAAATTTCTACCTGTGTAGTGGTGTGAGGGGTTTGATCTTAGGTTTTTCAGAAGCTGAGGAGAGTGTTTTAATCTGAGGCTTGGCTGTTGGTGATGTTTCCAAATCTCGGCTAAGCTCGGCTTCAGTTTTCTTAATAAATTCATCATATGACTAAGTTTAGAAAAATGAGAGGAGTCACTAGGCAGAATTTTAAAAACCCATTTTAAATTATAAAATAGTGTATTTTAAGGTAAAATATTCAATCAGTAAAGAAGATATAATATAAAAATCTCCCTTCCTGCCCCCCGCAACATCATTCCCCAGAGCGCTATAGTTAATCTGTATATCCATCTCAAAATAGTCTATATATAAGCAAGATATATAATTGTAATCCCAGCATCAATTAAGAAACGACATTCCACATCCATAGAAGTTTAATACTACGAAGCAATAATTCATACCTTGCCACATTAAAAACTTCTTTAACTGATTATATTATTATTCTCTAAAGGGTATACTACTACTTTCATGGTATTTTTAAGAAGTTAGCCACTCTGCTCTGAGTTTCAATGGCAGTCTCTGATGGGCTAAGTACTTAAGGATACAAATTATGAAAAGAGGAAGGTATGGTTGACAGTATGATAGTGGAGAATTAAAAAAAAATGTTTCTTGGTTATTACCCATTCTGAAATAAAACTTTACTAATTTATAATTTGTATGAAAATTATATTTATAATTTTATAATTTGTAAAACGATGTTCCCTAGTTTTCTGGGCTGAAGTCCTTACTTTTACAGCTCTCACTATTTGAGACTAGTGTTTTATTCAAACTGTATGTCTGGTATACCATGTGCTATTCACAATGCCTGGTCCAAAACAGCCTATCAATAAATATTTATCGAATGAACTAATATGGATGGATGGATGCTTCTCAACTGCTACAGATCCCTAAAATCTGGGCTGAAATCACTACTTTTACAACTCTCATCATCGACGCTATCTTCATCTGAATTGTCAACATTTTGTTAAAGTAACTCCTGGTATTACAGCACAGCTAAGGTGTTCTACACCTACACCAGAGCTAGGTGTTCTAGCTTGGTAGATATACATGAGGACTATGAATACTATGATCTGAAAGCTCTACATATAGAAGTGCTGTCCATTTATTAAATCAATGATCAAATAAAATCCAATAGACTTTTTATATGAACTGCTATGCATTATACATTTTTCTCTCATATACTATAATTTGAAAAGTTAAATACAGAATTTTCTTTTGTCTTTGTTTAAGCCATTAAGTAGAATACTGGAGGAGATGGATCGTATGGCATTTCTCTAGAGGTCTCTTTTCTGACTGACATAGCTATTAAGGAACATTTTCCAACAAAACTATTCATTCTAATAGTACTTTATCTCCAATAGTTACTTCAGTGACACCTCATTACTTGACATATAGGATGAAATCCCAACTCAACAGTTTGATTTCTAAGGTCCTGAATATAATCTTTATTTTTAAATTTCGTTTCCACTACCTTCCAGCATGAACTCCTCATTATGGTCTTTGTAACTTAATCACTTTTCCTACTCGAACCATTGTACAAGTTACAATCCCTATTCCATCTCTGTATTATGTACCTGTTTAAAGTTCTATCTTCTCCACATCTATCAACAGGCCTATTTTCTGTGTGGAAGACAATACAATGGTAGAGACACAGAATTGAAAATTAGAGCTAGATTAAAATCCTAGTTTAGTCATTTATGAGCTGTGTATCCCTGCATAAATCATTAGTCTCACTGAACCTCAGTTTCCTTATCTGTAAAACAGGGATAATAATACCCATACCTTGTTGTGAGGATTAAATGAAAAATATGTGTAATTAGCTGAGCTCCTGGTATATAAACAGGCATGTGAATATCTGATGATTAAATTAATAATGGTAGGAGGAGTATGTATTTGTTATTACACAAGGACCAATGGTTGGAGATTAAAAGAACAGAAATTTTGACTAAATACAACAAAGAGCTCTTCTTATACTTAGAGCACTTTGAGTCTAACGAGGAAACCAATTAGCTTGAAAGTTTGAAATTTCCTGTTACTGGAAGTGTTCATGTAGAAGTTGAATGACCTTCCCTGGTGATGACATGAGAAGGAATTCTTGTAATGAGTAGGAGATTCAGTCTGATTCTACAATGAATGTCATGTTCTAGGAATGCCGGGCTGGCAGAATGTATGTAATAGGGAAGCAGCGTGAGGCAGAACATTGTACAGACCATGCAGACAGTAGAGGCAAGAGGTCATAAGGGCCCCAACTAGCTTGGAGAACATCTAAGAGAATATGCAGACGGTGGAGGTAGTAGGAATGGACAGGGACAAACAAGGAACTTTATAAAAGAATCCATGGGAACTAGTGACTGGACAGGAGAAAACAAAATAAGAAAGACATCAAAACCAGGTTCCCAGCCTGGGACAGAATTAGCAAGGCTGTTACAGCTTGGGGGAAAATCCAAGTTAAGAGCTATCATTTAGAAGCTATCCAAATAGTACAGAGTTGTACTATTTAATAAGTTGTGTGGCATGAAACACCATTCTGTGAAAGAAGGGAAGGAAAGGGGAAAGGGGAAAGGAAAGGAGGAAGGAAAAGGAGAAGGAAAAGGGGAAGGGAACGTGGAAGGGAAGAGGGAAGGAGGAGGAAAGGGGAAAGGGGGAATAGAGGGGGGAAGGGAAGCAGTAACAATTCCAAAAGCTGAAATTATTTATCTAATGGTTCTCTGCTTACAAGGGCATAGATACCAATCTTTCTTTCAAAGGCCTAATCTTTCTTATTTAGAAGAAAAGTTTTAATACTTTATTTTAATATTTATTTATTTTTTAGAGGTAGGGGTCTTGCTACATTGCCCAGGCTGCAGTACAGTTGCTATTCACAAGTGCAATCATGGTGCACTACAGCCTCAAACTCCTGGCTTCAAGCAATTCTCCTCCCTCAGCCTCCTAAGTGGCTGGGGACTACAGGAACACACCATTGTGTGTAGCCTTAATATTTATTTTAATATTTAAATTTAAAATTTAATGTTTTAAGCAAGAATGTCCTTAGATACCCTCAGATTTTTTTTAAGAGGATAAAATGTGGTACCACACTAATAATGAGGAAACCTAATCCATTACTTTATTAACAACATTAAAAACATTTTAGGCATCACACACACATTAGCCTTGACATTAAACCCCTTTCTTCTATGTCTAACCTCTAACTGCTTGATCAGACTGGCTTCTTGGGCTTTCAGTCTTTCCTTTTGCCTTTTTTTCTGTTCCTTCTTCAGCTGGTTCACAACTGATTTTCTTTTCCGCAACTCATCCTTCAGAGCTCTGATCCTACCTTCAATGTCACTCTGGTCAGAAGTAGTTTCTGAAAGAGATACAAAATATTTTATTTATAATTTTGACTTAGGCATAAAGTTAACTTAGTAACTACTAATAAAAAGCTATAATGTAATTTTCCATTTAAATAAAGCCAATCCAATGATTAAAATGATAAAATATGAACTTCTGAAAAAAATTTATTATAAAATACATCCCTGCTTTTCTATAATCTCCCACATACTATTTTTGGCTTGATTCCTCCTATTTTTTTTTTACTTTCTAATTGTACTACTTGAAATTATAAATAAATCTGCAGATATGCTGTCTTGGCAAGACATGCAGCTGGAAGTTAAGAAATGTTTAGACTGATGAAATGTGGATATACTGCAAGAAATTATTTCTGGTAACAAGATAATCATATTTAACTGTCTTTTCCCTTAGTTGTTAATACATAATTTAATAGTTTTTAAGTCATATTAAAATCAAACTAGAGTTATACCACAACAAATTGCTCGTGATTCATTAGCTGATGATGGTTTAATAGCACATTAAAGAGAAAGAAATTATAAAACAAAAACTCTGCTATAATCTTTGTCTGAAAGCTCTCAAAATATTTAAAATAACTGAAATAAAGCTAGTTAAATCTTTTCTCTCCAACAGTTCACATACACAAGACGTCTACTCATAGCAACATCATGAAAAAGATATTTCACTACAATGTGTCACACATATGCTATGAAAACAAATAGGTAGCAAAGATACTGCTTATTTCATTATACATGGAAATTACATGGTATAGAAATTACTGTTCCTCACAGCTCCCTCAACCACACAATGGTGTCATTGTCATACACTAATGTTGAGTGAGACATTTAATAATCTTACAAAAGAAATAATATCATACACAAATCTTAAGACTCAGATTTAACATTACATCATAAGCCAGGATTTTATCAGTTATTTCAAGTTAAATTTATTGAAAGCTAGTTAAGGAAGTTATTTAAATGCAAAAAGATTACTGTCTTTTTAATAGTGTGGTATATGTATCTGAATAAGGAATAATAAAATCTGAATTCCTGTCACTTCTATGACACTGAGTTAAGACATACTAGGAAAGTTAGGCTTGTTTTATATTAGCAGGGGCATCATACTGAGCCCTTAGCATAGGCAGAGCTCAATATTTATTTATGTGCTTCCAAAATTACTATTTTGATAAGATTTTGTAGATCACTACATTCTCACAGGCTTAGTTTCAATTCTGCCCCTATGCTAGCAATGATTTTCTACTAAAAATATCTTTACCATCTATGGTTGATGATTTAATAGAAGCTGATGAAAAACCTGGAGTTTTTGGATAAAAGGCCTTGGAAAATGTTTATGTTTTTAAGTACTAAAGGAACCAAATGTGGGCCTGGTGAGCCAGTGCTTTGGGAGGCCGAAGTTGGCAGACTGCTTGAGGTCAGCAGTTTGAGACCACCCTGGGCAGCATGGCAAAACCCCAACTCTACAAAAAAAAATAAAAATTAGCCGCATGGGCAGCATGCACCTGTAGCCCTGGCTACTTAGAAGGCTGAGGTGGGAGAATCATTTAAGCCCAGGAGGCGGAGGCTGCAGTGAGCTGAGAACATGCCGCTGCATTCTAGCTTGGGCGACAGGGCTAGAAGCTGTCTCAAAACAAAATAACTTGTTAGAATATCCTGATTTTTAAAAATTAGTTTCTGATTATTTGACACACACTGATTATATTAGCTTGGTTGATAAACTCTCCATCACTTATTTAAAAGCATTATAACTCCACTACATTAATATCTACCACTTCCACAAATACTGAATATAAATGATGTCATTTTGAACAGGTAGTGAATCTGTAGTTTAGAAATCTCAGACCTACTTTTCTAAAACTATTCATTCTTACTTAAATAAGCTCCACCAATAAAACAGTATCTTACAAATGTTATCATTAATCCTTGGTGCATAACTCAAGCAAGGATGGTTGAAACATTATTCCACTGCTAACAAATGAAAAAGATAATCTAGTATTGGCAAAGAAACTTGAAGAAAGTCACCAGTAAGTAACAGATCCAGGATAAGAACCCATGTTTCCAAGTATTCAAGTTTATGTCTACTGACATTTTATTCTCCTGGAAGTAATTTTTTACCAACGTACACAAAAGCAAATTTATAAAAACATTAATAACTTTCCACAGAGAAATATGAGACATTCTTCAACTGTTCTGACTCAAAGTGATTCTATTCCTAAGAATCTATTCCATAGTTAAATACACAAAACGAGCTTTCATCATATATATGATAAACACACATATAAATGATATGTGATATCACACACAGGCATAGAGTTATGTACCGCATATGACAGTTTGGTCAATGACAGACTACGCAGCAGACTACATATATATGATAGTGGTCCCAAGATTATAATATTATATTTTTACTACACCTTTTCTATGTTTAGATATACAAATACTTTAATTGCCTACAGTCATCAGTGTAGTAATACTGTACAGGTATTACAGCCTAGGAACAAGAGGCTATACCATATGGCCTGAGAGTACAGTAAGGATCCACAATCTAGGTGTGTCATTCTATGAAGTTCACACACTGATGAAATTGCTTAATGACACATTTCTCAGAGCATAGTCTGGATATTGAGTGATATACAACTGCATATATACATCTGCATAAATATTTACATAAAGATGTTTATTATGTCATTATCTGCAATTGTGAAATATTTGAGAAAATCTAAATGGCCATCACTAAGGAAATAGTTCAATAAATTACGGCACATCTACTCTTTGAAATACTATATAGTTAACTCAAAGAAGAAAGGAGAGCTATAAATATGGGTGTGGAAATATTCCAGGATTTACTATTGTCTGACACATGGAAAACACAAGTGTATAGCACAGGATCGATGACAAAAACAAACAAACAAAAAACCAAAAAAACATTTTTCACGTTTTCTTTACTAAATACTTACTCTCAAAACTAAAACTGAGTTCAAAAAGCAATGCACTGGGAAGGGTGCAGTGGCTCACACCTGTAATCCCAGCACTTTGGGAGGCCGAGATGGGTAGACCACCTGAGGACCTGAGGTCAGAAGTTTGAGACCAGCCTGGCCAACATGGTGAAACCCCGTCTCTACTAAAAAAAAAAAAAAAAAATTCAAAAATTAGCTAGGTGTGGTGGTGGGCACCTGTAATTCCAGCTTCTCGGGAGGCTGAGGCAGAAGAATGGCTCGACCCTGGGAGGTGGAGGTTGCAGTGAGCCAAGATTGCACCACTACACTCCAGCCTCAGTAACAGAGTCAGACTCTGTTTCAGAGGAAAAAAAAAAAAAAAAAAAAAAAAAAAGCAAGACACTGAATATGTTTAACTCAATATATTCAATATGGCAATACTCGATATGATATTAATCCTCCTCACAATCTTACATAAACCCACCATTGACTGTCTACATATGCTTCTTAAGGTCAACAAATTCCTTGAAGCCTTTTAGAGCAGAGGCTGTTCAAATACAACACAAATACAAACTCCTCAGGATTAGTCTTACCTGACTGTGTCATAGATAATGACTCATCTGACCAACTGTAACAGTGCTGATGGGACTTGATAGGCAGGTGACATTGTCCTCCAGTCCGATGACTTCCTTTGCTAGACTCCTGCTTTGACACAGATGTACAGCTTTTGGGAAGTGACTGTTAAAACAGAAAACCAAATGAGAACTATTTTGTGATGTAATTATAAAATTCTATTTAAAATTTGAGATACTAGCCATTTAAAGGTAATATTTACAAAGAATTTAAAATAACTGTTGGACATAAGTGAAAAAAAGTTTACACATTATTCAACCTGGGAAAGCTCATTTTTTAAAAATGGTTACAAATTATAGAAGAGATAAGACCTCAATTTTTTTGAAGAAAAATTATGAGAGCATGCTTTTAACAAGGTTTACAATAAATTAGAAGTGATTATCATGTCAGTGATATTTACTCCCACATTCTTTTAATTTAAAAAATACAAAGTATGTACTACTTTTATGGAAAGGAGAGGGGGAGAGAAGAAGGGAAGAAGAAAATAGAGCATAAGAAGTTTGCCCACAAGAGAACAAAAGAAAATTTCTACGGTGACATCAGGAGGAAGTGAGATGCCTGATTTGATTCCTAGCTACTATCACTTCCTATCCCTGTGACTTTGGGTAAGTTTCCTCGCTTGGGGATTAGAACAGCATCTACTTTATAGGATTCTTGCCAGGATTAAATGAGATAATCCATGTAAGGCACTTGGTAAACACTTGGTAAGTAAACACTCAATAAATGTTAGCTTTTGTTATAAAAACCACTTTAGGACATACTAGTTTAGACTTCTGTGTTATATTTTCTTGTGAAAAAAGCTCTAATTTTTAATAGTCAATCAGTTCTTGGCTATTCTGAGCCTCATGAATAATGATACTAGGTAGAATCTACTCAATTTATAAGAACTAATAAACTTGTAAGATTGTTTAAATGCAGTTTGGTTGTAAATGCCTAGAAGGTAGAAATTTACAGAATAATAGATAATGCTACAAGTAAATTATCTATACAAGCCTAATATTATCATGTAATAAATAAGAAACCACTAACATAATTATTAAAAGTTTTTAATAACCTAAAAATGCTGATTTCAAGTATGTGCACAAGGACACTGGAATATTTTTTAACATAATATTAAATAGGATCTTCATTGAATAAAAAATGTTTTTCTTCTAGATCTTCTAGGTGCTGTAACACATATGAATCTGATTGACTTTTCAACAGGGGAAATGAAATTAATTCTTTCCATCCACAATAAAAATAGAAGACTCTAACAAAGGATATTCCATTCTGAATTTGGGTAGATTTAAAATAAAAAAAACATAAAGAGGCTTCAACAATGTCTGTGTATACTTTAGTATATCACAGTATACTAAATATTTAATACTGTTTTGCTAATTTTTTGCTATATTTAACAAAAACAGTTAAGTTTCTATCTTGAGTTTTTACCAGCTAGTTTTTTTCTATAAAGTACATAGTTAAGGACAATGTAGAAAATCTTCTTAGCCTAATAATAGCCATTATTTTAATTTAAAATCAATAACTATTTCAGACCTGCCTTTAAGAGATTAAACCACTATTTTTATTCTATGAGTTATACAGAAGTTATTAATTGAGTTACAGTAAAGGTACTCTTGTATTTTAAGATCTTACTGGTTTTGTTATGTGAAAAAACAGATTTCAGAAAGAAACTGTGTTGTTCCTATAAATTGTTTTTCATACTTTGAAAGTTCCTATTCCCTCAATATTAACAGACTTGATAGCATACGATTTTATAACCTCCATTAATGCCATCACTCATATATTTGTAAATCTACAGAAGTAAATGAAAAGCTTTATTTCTATTCAAATGTTATATCCTGTATGTTACAAGTATGGTGATACAGTAGTTAATACTGTCATTAATAGCAATAATATAACTGTTAATAATATAGCTTTCAGGCAGTTTTTTTCTAGAGAATCTTTAAGATATAAATATACATTAACTTACATGTTTACCAGGAGAGGTAGAAGATTCTAGTTCCTGTGAACAAACCATTTCTTCAGTTAGTATACTGCGATCTGGACTCCCTGGTTGCTCCTGTTCTATAGACTCAGACGGTACGTATTCAACAGCAGGGCTGCCTAATTCTTCTGGAATGGAGCTTTCACTGTTTAGATGAGAGTACAAAGGTACTGGAGATTCCTCTTCACTTGCTATTTCTATTAAGAGAGGGAGAAAATAAGAAAAAAATATACAATCTTGGTCAATGGGAAAATTACACTGATACACATTGTTTTTAGCATATTATTGCTCATTGCATTTATTTATTATTGTTATTATTACTTTTTGAAACGGAGTTTTGCTCTTGTTGCCCAGGCTGGAGTGCAATGACGCCATCTTGTTTCACTGCAAACTCTGCCTCCCAGGTTCAAGCAGTTCTCCTGCCTCAGCATCCTAAGTAGCTGAGATTACAGGTGTGCACTACCACGTCCAGCTAATTTTGTATTTTCAGTAGAGAAGGTGGTCCCACCATGTTAGTCAGGCTGGTATCGAACTCCTGACCTCAAGTCATCCACCTGCCTTGGCCTCCCAAAGTGCTGGGATTACAGGCATGATGAGCGACCGTGCCTGGCCTACTCACTGCATTTAGATAGAATTTCTTTATCATCATCACTTAACATTTACTATAAAGTCTGTTTAGTCTAATTAAGAATTTCGGCTGATGCCAACTGAGAGAAGATATCTACCACCCATAATCAGCAATGATAGTAACTTACAATTTAAGTGTTTGTGGGGTGCAGAGCAGTTTCAACTCATATCCATTCCTTTAGGAGTAGAAATTGGTCGAACTACTTTTTGTATTTTTTTTTGAGATGGGGGTCTTATTCTGTCATCCACGGTGGAAAGCAGTGGTGTGACTAGGGCTCGCCACAGCCTTGATCTTCCCAAGCTCAGGTGATTCTCCCACCTGTTTTTCCAATTTTAGTAAAGATGAGGTTTCACCATTTTGCCTGGGCTGGTATCAGACTCCTGGACTCAAGTGATTTGCCCATCTTGGCCTCCCAAAGTGCTAGGATTACAGATGTGAGCCACCGCGCTGGCCTGGTCCAACTACTTTGGTATTACTTGGAAAGGATGAAAACACATATTCTAGCAATTCCAATCCTAGGTATACATTCTAGATAAATCTTACCTATATGCAGCAGAAGACATGTACATGTTCATTGGCAGGATTGTTGTAGCAGTCAATAATTGGAAAAAACACAGAAGTCTACTGATAGCAAAATAAATTGTGGTATATTTATACAACGAAATGGTGCACAGCACTAAAAAGGAATGAACTAGACTACATGCACTGATGGAGATGAAGATACTATGAATTTTATTTAGCACTCTCAAAATTTATAGCACTGTCTTGCTTTGGGAATTTCCTGTCTATTGTGGCTTCTGCTCTTTCTAAGAAAACAGAAAGATGTTTGACATTAAACAAAATTTTGGCACATATTCTTGCATAATCTTACAAATGTACATGGCTTGCTTTCTTTGCCTCCACAGCTAACATGCCTCAAAAGGAGGTTATAATATCAAGCTTTGAGTAAGTACTGGAAATGTTTAATGTACTCAAATTTTAAAATGTCACTTAAATATTTTGTCTGTAATTATCTCCTTCTAGACCTGAAATCTGTAAGTTTATTTAACATAAGAAATACCTATGCCCCCAAATAATGTTTTACTTCAAAAAATAAGAGTGATATGACATTCCAAAGCATTTAATCCAAAATTTAAAAGGTATATTTTTACTGTGTATGTGTGGCATAATAGAAATGGTTGAATGAATGAATGAAAAAATTCTAAAAATCATCAGGGATATTTAATCTATGAAAGACAGAATGTGGGCCAGCCAGGCATGGTGGCACACGCTTGTAATCCCAACACCTTGGGAAGCCGAGGTGGGCATAAGGTTAGGACGTTGAGACCACCCTGACCAACATGGTGAAACCCCTTCTTTACTGAAATTACAAAAATAAAAATTAGTTGGGTGTGGTGGAACGTGCCTGTAATCCCAGCTACTCGAGAGGGTGAGGCAGGAGAATCGCTTGAACCCCAGAGGCAGAGGTTACAGTGAGCCAA
Organism: Sapajus apella; assembly: GCF_009761245.1. Taxonomy (NCBI): domain Eukaryota; kingdom Metazoa; phylum Chordata; class Mammalia; order Primates; family Cebidae; genus Sapajus; species Sapajus apella. The sequence goes on from NW_022436965.1 coordinate 10,652,132, forward strand.
GATCATGCCACTGCACTTCAGTGTGGGCAACGGAGGGCTCTGTCTCCCCACCGCCAAAAAAAAAAAAAAAAAAAAAAAGAATGTGGGCCAAGTGCAGTGGCTCACACCTGTAATCCTAGCACTTTAGGAGGCAGAGGCAGGTGATCACCTGAGCTCAGGAAATCATGACTAGCCTGGGTAACATGGAGAGACCCTGTCTCTACTTTAAAAAAAAAAAAAAAAAATTAGCTGGCTATGGTGGTGCATGCCTGTAGTCCCAGCTACTCGGGAGGCTGAGGCACAGGAACTTGAGCCCACAAGGTAGAGATTGCAGTGAGCTGAGATCATGCCACTGCACTCTAGCCTGGGCAACAGAGCAAGAATCTGTTTCAAAACAAAACACAACAAAACAAAACAAAAGGAACTTTGAAAAGGGTTTAGAAAATGTTTTAATTTTCAGGTAGTAGAGAATAGAACCCTTATATTTCTGCTTTATAGCCCTCAATAGAGATACTTTATTTTATAATTATAAGTCACCTCATCAAAAGAGAAACTCAAATATAAAAACTATAAAGAAAAAAATGAAAGTCACCTTTACTACTACCTCCTGAGAGATAACCACCGAGGATTCTCTCCATCTGTCTCTTTGGAAGACTTCATTTTTTCCTTTTCCCATATTTCAAAAATTGTAATAGTTTTTTTTTTAAACTTCAAATATTAGAGAAGGATGTAAAGTGACTACTTCACACGCCCATCCTCAACCACTTTCGCTTACCTGATTGCCATATCTCAAAGGTAAACCAGTGGTGGGTAAGTTTGGTTGGCAGACGTGTGTCTTTCAAGATCTTTTCCTATACTCCCTGACTTCTTAAAAATTAACTTTGAAAAATTGTGGCAAAATACACATAAAATTTACCATCTTAACCAAATGTACAGTTCAGTGACATTAAGTACATTCACACTGTTGTGCAACCATCACCACTATCCATCTCCAGAACTTTTTCTTCCAAAACTGAAACTCTGTACCCATTAAACAAATTCCCATCCTCCCTCACCCCAGCCCCTGACAATCACCAATCTATTTTCTGTCTCTATGAATCTGACTACTCTAGGTACCTCATGTAAGAATCATACTGTATTTGTTCTTTTGAAACTGGTTTATTTTACTAAGCATAAAGTCTTCAAGTTTCATAAACAAATGCAGTATATGTCAGAATTTCCTTCTTTTTTATGGCCAAATAATATTCCATTGTACATATTTCCCACATTTTGCTTATCCATCTGTTGATGCATACTGGGATGGCTTTTACCCTTTGGCTACTGTGAATAATGCTGTTACAACCATGCATGTACAAATATATCTTTGAGATCTTGCTTTCGATTCTTTTGGATATATATCCAGAAGTGGAACTACTGAATCACATGTTAATTCTATTTTTAACTTTTTTTGAGGAACTGACACACTGTTTCATAGAAGCTGCAACCATTTTACATTTCCAACAGGAGTGCACAAAGGTTCCAATTTCTCCACATCCTCACCAACATTTTTTATCTTCCGTTTTTTGATAACAGCTATTTTAATTGCTGTGAGGTGGTGCCTCATTGCATCTCTGATTTTTGAAGTCAGAGTTAAATGTCAATAAAAATCTGGCAAAATTTGGACATTTGTAAAGAAATATAAACAGTATCAGCCAATCTTCAGCTTTCTTTTGAAATATATTCCATATAGTGTGACATAAAACAAAATGGAAAAACATCAAAACTTTGTAAAATATATAATCTGCACGCACTGTCCAGTACAGTAGCCATCAGCTACATGTGGCTACTTGAATATCAATTAAATTTAAAATTTCAGTTCCTTAGTTGTACTGCCAAATTTAAAGTGCTTAATAATCACACATAGCTAGTGGCTCCAAAATCTAAAAAAATCTGAAATCTGAAACACTTCTGGTCCCAAGCATTCCAGATAAGGGATATCCAACCTTTAACTCTTTGTGGTTTTCATGCCCTGATTACTAAAGAAGTTGAGCATCTTTTCATAAACCCTTGACCACGCTTAGTGACCATTTGGAGTTCCTCATTTTAAGTGCCTGCTCTTCTAATTTTTATGTGGTTTTCATTTTATTATTGATTCCCAGGAGTTATTTATATATTCTTGATACTGTACCTTTTTCAGTCATGTGAGTAGTAAAATCTTATTTTGTATTTTTTACTTTATGACAAAAAACAGAAATTCTTAATTTACCGAAGTCAAATTTATCAATTTTGTACTTTATAGTTTTTGCTTTGTATAACATGTTAAATCCTTATTTCCCCGATGTCATAAATACATTCTCTTATATTCTAAAAGTTTCATAGTTTTAATTTTCTCACTTAACTGTTTATTTCCTTCTTGGAACAGATCTTTTATACTGTCAGGGAGGAATCCGACTTCATTTTTGCCTCCCACAAACAGGAGGGTCAGCTTCCACAGATGCACAGATCGGGTTATCCGTTTCACAGTCTATTTGTCTCTTTCTGTGCAAATGTATTATTTTAATCACTACACCTTAGAAGTCTTCATACACAGTAAAGTAAGTTTTCTGCATTTTGTGGTTCTTATTTAGTAGTGTTGTTGCTTTTTAGTCCTTTGTTCTGTCGTATAATTTTTTTTTTTTTGAGATGGAGTTTCATTCTTGTCACGCAGGCTGGAGTACAGTGACATGATCTCGGCTCACTGCAGCCTCCGCCTCCTGAGTTCAAGAGATTCTCCTGCCTTAGCTTCTCAAGTAGCTGGGATTACAGGCATGTGCCACCACATCTGGCTAATTTTTGTATTTTTAGTATATATAGGGTTTCACCATGTTGGCCAGGCTAGTCTGCAACTCCTGACCTCAGGTGATCCACCTGCCTTGGCTTCCCCAAGTGCTGGGATTACCAGTGTGAGCCACCGTGCCTGGCCTCATATAAATTTTTTAATGAGCTTGTCAAAGCTTTCCTACAAAGAAATCTTGCTGGATTTCTCACGTAAATAGTCTTGAATCTATAGATTAACTTAAGGAGAGTTAGTACCTTATGACAGTGAATCTGTGAATATGGAATAATGTTCTGTTTATTTTGTCTTTTTTTTTTTTTTTTTTGAGACAGAGTTTCACTCTTGTTACCCAGGCTGGAGTGCAATGGCACGATCTCGGCTCACCGCAACCTCCGCCTCCTAGGTTCAGGCAATTCTCCTGCCTCATACTTTTTGAGACAGGGTCTTGCTTTGTCACCCAGGCTAGAGTGCAGTGGCATGAACAAGGCTCACTGCAGCCTTGACCGCCCAGGCACAAGCAATCCTCCTGCCTCTGTCCCCTAAGTAGCTGGGACTACAGGCATGTGCCACCATGCCTGGCTAATTTTTTTGTATTTTTTGTAGAGACAGTGTCTGGTCATGTTGCCCAGGCTTGCTGTGAACGCTTGAGCTCAAGAGATCTGCCTGCCTTGGCCTCCCAAAGTGTTGGGATTATAGGCGTGAGCCACTGGACCCAGGCTATTTTGGTCTTCTTTAATGTCTCCTAATAAAATTCTAAATTTTTCTATTTAAAGATCTTGTACACTTTTTGTTAAATTTTATTTCTACGTACTTCATTTTTTTGGTTTCTATTATATTTTATTTCTATTTGTTTCTTTTTTAAAAATTAGATTTTTCTAATCAATTTTTGCTGATCTATAGACATGTAGTTGAGTTTTGTATATGAATTTTATAACCAGAAACCTTGCTAAGCTCACTTATTAATTCTAATAATAAACACGTAAATTCTGGATTATCTATGTGTATAGCTTTATTAATTGTAAATAATGAGAATTTTGCTTCTTCTCACTCTGTATAGCTTTTAATTTTTTTTCTAGCCTTAAATGTATATGTAGGACCTCTACACAATGCTGAATAGAGCTAAAAATAAGCATCCTCGTCTTATTTCCAAATACAAAGGAAGTTTCTATGTTTTACCATTAAGGATGGTATCTATCACAGGTTTGGTTTTTTGTTGTTGTTAATATCCTTTATTGGGTAAAGAAAGTTCCTTTCAATGGCTACTTTGATGTGAAGTTTATTTATTTTATCATAAATGCTTTTTATTTTTACTTATTTATTTTTTTGAGACAGGGTCTCACTCTGACACCCAGGAATACAGTGGTACCATCTCAGCTCACTGTAACGTCTGCCTCCTGGGCTCAAGTGATTCTCATGTCTCAGCATCCTGAGTAGCTGGGGCCACAGGCACGTACCACCATGCCCAGCTAATTTTTTGTACTTCTGGTAGAGACAGGGTTCCACCATATTGCCCAGGCTGGTCTCGAACTCCTGGATTCATGTGATCCGCCCACCTTGGCCTCCCAAACTCTTGGGATTACAGGTGATGCTTTTAATCCATTGAGATGATCAATTTTTCTCCTTTAATCTGTTTAAGGTAATCCACCACAATATCATCTTTTTAATGTGTGTTAATCCCACTCCGTCACTAAGTATTAGGATTTGTATATATAGTTGAACTTAGTGTGCTAATATATAATTCAGGATAGGTAAGACTGGCCTTTGCTTTTCTGATACTGTCCTTTTATGGACATAATATCAAGCTTATATGCTAGCCTCATAAAATGAGTTGAGAAATGTCTATTTTTCTACTCTCTGAAAAAGTAAAGAATTATAATACTAGTTTATCCCTCCCTTTAAAGTCTTATATACTGGTAAAGGTAAAGAAGGTCAATGTAAAAAGATGCTTAGCTACTGGGGTACAATTCCTCTACTGGTGGAAGAATCAGGGGGGTTCTCTTACCTTACTGAGTAAGCTTTGGTAAGTTGTAGTTTTTAGAAGAATTTAGTCATTTCTTGTAAGTTTTCAAGTTTATATTGGAATAAAGGTGTTATAATTTTTTTATCTTTCTAATTTTTCTAGCATTTGTGGTTATATCAGCTTTCTCATCATTTGCATCACCTTAATCATTTTCATTTTAATTATAATTTTTTTTAGAGAGAGGTCTTACTCTGTCACCCAGGCTGGAGCACAGTGGGGGTGATCATAGTTCTCCATAACCTTGACCTCCTGGGCTCAAGCAAGCTTCTCTCCTCAGTAGCTAGGAATATAGGTATGCACCACCATGTCCAGCTACTTTTTAAATTTTTTGCAGAATCGGAGTCTGCTATGTCACCCAAGCTGGTCTGGAACTCCTGGCCACAAGCGATGCTCCAGCATTGGTCTTCAGAAGTGCTGAGATTATAGGCGTGAGCCACTGAACCCAGCCTCTCATTTTTAAAAGTCATGAAATAAATCTTTCAATTATGTTAGGCTTTAGTTTTCAGTCTGAACACAGTCAGTATTTATTACCTTTCTGTTCTGTTCTCTGGTCCTCCAGTTCTTTCTTAGGAGTTTTGGGTTTTATTAATTCTTTGTCCCAAGCAGCCAAAGCTTGTTTTTCCATTTGACGGATTTCTGCTTCTTCTGCGTCCAATCGTCGCTTCCACTCTAGGAGCTCCTCAGCATGTTGTCGCCGTTGCATTAATTTTTGCTCTCGCTTTGTCAGAAACCTATGGTCATACCATGAAGAACAGTTTGAGAGAACAAACCAATAGAGATCACTTTGAGAGCTCTATCACTCACCACCTTATCAACAAGTTGTGCAAAAGTAGAACATTCACACTACTCTTCTCTCTGAAAAAAGCTTGAGATAATGGGAGATTTCATAAGTCAACTTATTCAGAAAATGACGAAATTTATGTTTTACTCATAAAGGTTTGTAAAGTTAGCAAAGGGAAGATAGTATATTCAGAAAAAAACCTTCAGAATATCTAGACAACCATAACTGATAATGTTCACACATACATATTCATTTTTTGTAGGTTATTCTTTTCCATAACAGAAGATGTAAGGAATTTATTCTGAAGGCTCAGACTAGAAAACACACAAAACCCAAAATAACAAATACCAAAAACAACAATAAAAAACAAACCCCAAAGCCCCAAAACAAGCAAGCAAACAAAAAACATGTTCATGTCCCTTTTTCACTTTTATTTTAAATTTCTGACTGGCTTTGCTTCAGGTTTAATGAGTTTTGCTTCTTCTATTACCTAAGAAATGCAATGTCAAGTGGTAAATCTTTTTTTCATGGAGAGAAATGAGCACCACAGTCCAGTGTTTAATGCATGTAAACATAACTATTTATTTACTTGAGTAAAGGAATGCATCAAATTCTGAATTTAATCTGATTTCTGAACTTAAATAGCCAATGATATCTTAGGCCCAAAGGGTTAGAATAAATTACTGACTTAGGAAAAATTACTTAGTTTAGAGGCTACTAATAAACCATCTTCAAATATAGATGCCACAACAAAATAAAATGTGAGCTGCTCACATTACTGGTGTTACATCTATGTGGTAGTTAACCAACAAACATGCGTTCATGTATTGCACAAACACTAAAAAGCACAAGAACTGTCACTCTACTTCTTGAGCAATGATCATGAGCAATCATCAAATTAATGTGGAAACAAAAGGTAAAATTTATGGGACATTTGACAAGAGGCCTGTAGGCTATTAAAAAAAAAAGAGAGAGAAAAAGCAAATAAAACAAACAAAAAGAACAGAGCATGCTCTATCAAAGAGTGCACTGAAAAAGGTGCAAAGTTACCTGACCAACTGGTTGTAGATATACAGCTGGAATTTGGGATGAAGGTTGGGAAAACAGACACTGAGAGAGGCCCAGTGATGAGACGTAAAGACAGAGAAGAAGTAGTGAACAGGAGAGCAGTGTCTACAAAATAAGGAGGAAGATTTTAAACCAAGAGATCAAGAGGCAGAAAGAATGAGAAAGGGAAAGCATAAGAGCTGAGTGAAGAACTTTTAATCTGCTTCCTGAAGAACATTATAAGCGACTCAGTTAAGCAGGCATTACACTCTCTGTGACATTTAAAAAAGTGTACTTTTATAGATCTTACCAATGGTTTCTGAATAAACATGTCTTTCTTCTCAAATGCTGTTTAACCACCATCTATATTTTCAGTTAAATTTACTTATTTGTCAGTAAAGTAAGTACACTGTGGGACTAAATTAGTTTTCAATTAAGCTTTAACAGATAGTATAACAATTATGGCCATGAACCTAGTATATCAGCAACTCTACATACATACGTAATCCTGAGCAAGTGATTTTTTTAATCTGTACCTTGTCATGTATTTTAAGTATGAAGTTAAATTTAAAAAGCACTATATTTGCCTTACTTAACCTTACCATCACAATCTAGCTTGAAAATAAATATAATTTAGTAAACTGATTTACACAAAAATACCCTACAATATAAAACTTACTGCTAACAGGACCTACTGGAGGCATCTTGCTTTATAACTAACAAAGGCCCACTTAATTAATAATATCGAAATACAATACCCATTCTATAAGATATCAGGATGCATAATTAATAAAGTGAGCTAGTCCCAATAAATACTGTCAATTGAAAAAAAAAACTGCTATGGACAGCTTACTCCTAAGGTTAAAGGTAAGAAGAACATTCCATTTTACAGTTATAAAAGCAGGAAAAAAACACCCCAAATTTTCTTCTTTTGTAACAGTAAATAGGTGTATATAGGGGTGTGTGTGTGTGTGTGTGTGTGTGTGTGTATGTATAAAAAGTCCAGTAATAACTTTGGAAAGGTTAATCCTCTTTGACAGAGCATGCTCCTGTTCACATGCACAACAACAATAACTTGTAGATCAAGGCAACATTTTTTGCCTTGGAAGGGCAAGGAGTAATATCAGTATGTCATAGAAGTGAGAAAATCTAGGTATAAATCCAGCCATTCATTTGGATTCTTAAAATTATGTATAATCTTGCCTACATGTATTTGTAAATAACAGACTATTTTAATGTCTGTTTCCCCACATATCACATATAACTCAGTATTTCATTTCTCCTTCACTTACACACACACATACACGCAAAAACACACACATTCACATCTGGATTGCCTTGATTTTCTGCACTGAAGTTCAAGGAAAAACATTTTTGCTAAATTTCAAATTAAGACATTGCAATCTTCCTTGCCATTCTTTATGAATGTACAATAAGCTTATTTTGATGCCAATTATCAAAATATTATGCAAAACAAAGCACTTGGCAAAAGGCTCTATTCACAACATTCAAATATCACCCACCCTCTTAAGTGCATAACTGCTAAATGCATGCATGACCTAGTACAAAAAGTAAAATAATATTGGAACATGTGAAATAAACTTTAAAAATGTACGATTTAAATTTTTTGTCTAGCCCAACATAGAAAACAATAATTTTCCTCTATTAAAGATTAAGCATATTCAAAAGCTCTAGTTTCGGAATGAGGAACGAAATAACTAATAGAAAATGAAAATAAAATAGTTTAAAAACCAGTGTAATAAATGTTTAAAATTAGAATTTCTTTCCAGAAACATGTTCCTTATTAAATATAAATACATTCTATAAAAAGTGCCCTTTAATTAAATATAAATACATTCTTATAAAAAGTGCCCTTTAAAAGTTGAATAAAGTTGAGACAAAAGAGCATTATTTAAAAATAGAATTGATCATCCTTCAAGATGCTACATAGGAAAGAAAAAAAATCGTGAATGATGGAGACATAAATGCCTACTAATATAAAATGCTTTTGATTGATGTCAAGGCATTCCCCCAACAAGTCCTCTGATGGTAACAGAACACTGGACAAGAAAAAGATATACAATAGATTCAGTCTAGTATGGAAATCATTATGGCTAATTTTTTGTATTTTTAGTAGAGATGGGATTTGACCACGCTGGCCAGGCTGGTCGTCAACTCCTAACCTCAAGGTGATCCACCGCCTCAGCCTCCCAAAGTACTGGGATTACAGGAGTGAGCCATGGCACCCACCTGGCCGGCTTAATTTACCTTTTTTTTTTTTTTGAGACCGAGTCTTGTTCTGTCACCAGGCTAGAGTGCAGTAGCATTATCTCGGCTCACTGAAACCTCCAACTCCCTGGTTGAAGGGATTCTCCTGCATCAGCCTCCTGAGTAGCTGGGATTACAGGCATATACCACCATGCCCAGTTAATTTTTGTATTTTTAGTAGAGCCGAGGTTTCACCATGTTGGACAGGATGGTCTTGATTTCCCGTCCTCGTGATCCGCCTGTCCCGGCATTGCCAAAGTGCTAGGATTACAGGCATGAGCCATTGCCCAGGCCTTAATCCACTTTTAGTCACACTTTCACATCTGTACTTGCTCTGTACAGCTATTCAACTGCAGTAATTAGCTATCTAGCACTCTGCTAATTTCAACAAAATACTATTTAGAAGGATCAGTTTCTACTGAAGATAACTAAGTCATCGATTTAGGTTTAAAAAAAAAAATCTATTAAAAAAAATCTATGAGGTTGAAAGCAGAGATGCTAAGTTAACTTTAACTTTAGCTAGCTGAACTCTGGAGAGGAGGATTCTAGTTTCAGCTCTACCATTCTGCTGTGTGTGTGACCTGGGGAAAGCTACATAAACTCTGTGGGCCTCAATTTCTTGATGAAAAACAAAGGGACTATGCTTGATGACTTCCCTAACAGCCCTTCTAATTTTAACATTTTATCACTCTTTCTCCATTGGAGTATTTCCACTTATTTTGTACCTCAAAAGACTGCTAGATCATGTGACTGCTAGACCATGTGACATGAGAAATTTTGTTGCCCACAGAGCTAATATAATTGTGGTCTGCATTCCAACACATTATAAAATGATTCCATACTTTGAATAAAATTATGATCTAAATTTTAAATGGAACTCCTAGGTGTAAAAATCTTTTCATTATAAAAGATACCAAAAATCAACAAAATCTTAATACCTTCACAGAAGAAAGATTTACAATTCTACATTTGTTTGGGATGTTACTGTGCTTCCATTGTCATTAGTTGCTCATATACCAAGGAGTCCATGGATCCCCTGGAATTGCACGTATAAGTGTATATATAATATAGAGCATTATTAAATTTGGTAATATGCAGTATACTGCCGAAGGTTATCAAGTTAAAATTTACATTCAAACTGTAGTAGTTCAAATTGCGCACTTAAATGGTAGTCAACAAAAATTTCTAATTTCTCCATATTTAATGGGTTTTGAGGAAGCTAGGTATGCGGCAGAGGTTTCAGAGGCAAGGACAGATTCCACAAGCATCTACTTTATAACCATATTTAATTACATATACACCTCAAAGAGTAAAGTCTCACATAATGTCATTTTATATGGTCAACACTGATGTATAACTGAGCTATGTCTAAGTTGGAGAAGCTTCAAGAGTCTTTACAAAATAATTCTTCAAACTATTTGAGAAGAATGTTAGAGTAACAAATTAACATTCCTGGAAAACTTCAGCCTTTCTGGTTTCAGCTAAGGAACTCATACCAACTCACCAGATTAAAATTTCATCTATTTGAATAAGCCTTAGAGGTGCCAGAGAGCCACAGGATGAAATGTCAGGATATAACATTAGTTGCTTCCCCGAATTAGCAGACATGCCTTTCTTTTAATAAAAGAAAGTGGAAAACTTTATTATGGGTACACGTGCAGATATTAATTTTTTGTGTGTGTGTGTGACAAGAGTCTAGCTCTGTCACCCTAGGTAGAGTGCAGTGGTACAATCATAGCTCACTGCAGCCTTGACCTCCTAGGCTCAAAGGATCCTCCCACCTCAGTCTCCCAAATAGCTGGGAATATAGGCACATGTTACCATGCCCAGCTAATTTTTTAATTGTTTTGTAGAGATGGTTTCTCACTATGTTGCCCAGACTGGTCTTGAACTCCTGGACTCAGGTGATACTCTTGCCTCAGCTTCTTGAAGTGCTGGGATTATAGGTGTGAGCCACCACTCCCAGCCTTGTTTTTTTTAAATAAGACAACTGTTTATATTAAAATTGTTTTATAAATAAGATCTACAGTTAATTGGCTTCTAGGTTGATCTAACAATTCTGCTAAAATGCTACTAAATGCATAAAATATTTTGTCTCAATCTAATGAAGTATATTAAAAGTGTTATTTGTTGTACTACTTTCAGTGTAACTAAGCAAGATATTTATAAAAATGAATTACTTTTCATCCATGCGGCTTCTCATTTTCTTCAGCTTCTGCATAATGCTGCTAGTTTCACTGCTAGAGATTGAAATGGGAGAAGGACTGCGGGTCTCCAAGTCAGTTGGACCAGGACTGGATGCCTTATTATCCTTTGTATCATCATCACTATGAGAGTCCTGCAAACAAAAAGAGGCAAAATTGTATTGGGCTTTAAGAGGACCCTGAAGCCATCATAAATACAATTCAAAATTAATACAATGTCACAATACAATATTTATAACAATAACTGAAAATAAGATATTAAAGGTTAAAATATATCATACACTTAAAAATTGTTAAACCAGTACATTTCATATTATGTATATTTTAATACCATTTATATACAGAGAGAAAAAGGGAATATCATAACATATAATAATCTTAAAAAAGAAGAAATGTAAGAAATCCAAAAAAGTTTCTGCCATCAGTAATCTATGTACATGTCCTCTCTGAGATTTTAAAGTTGAACCATCAAAAGGAATACAAAATTAAACATTGTATATCTATAAAACATGTATGTACAGACAAAAAGAATGACTGGAAGACATAACGTTTACTCTAATCATACTAGGGCATGGCTTTTTTCCTTTGAATATTCCTTATGTGAAACAATGTTTTCAAAAATTTACAAAGTTTGTAAAGAAAACATTTGGAAAATATTAATCAATATATTATTTCTGATAAGCAAAATGTAAAAGCTTAATTGTTTAGTATAATTTCCCCACAAATAGTCATTTGTCTAACTTTTCAGGAAGATGGGTAGGGACAGTCATAACTGTTTTTATTTTGTAAAACAAAGTAGAGTCCCTGAGCTTCCCTTTCTTCTTCCTGAACAGTTCTGTCTTAAAGTCACTGGATGGGGCAGAGCAAGGCAGCCATCTATAAAGAGATGGAGGGAGACAGGAGGCCAAGAGTGGGGTCTCAGGACCTGAGTAGGATGAAGACGGCATCTAACGCAGGAGGATGACCGGTAAGGAGAATCAAAGCCCAAGAAGGCCAACAAGAATGTCATATGGAAGCGACCCAACACACAAATGCAAGCCCAAACACAGTGGGGATGGCCTTACCACAGAGAATTTCCTAGCACAAGAGGCAGAGTCCAAAGAGGGTAAGGAAGAGAAGGTGTGAAGAGATGGGAACAGCCCAACTTGGGGAATCAGAACCCAGGTGGAATGAGAGTGGCATCTACTTACTGTAATGCGCAGATTAAATGGTAGTAATGTATCAATGTTAATTTGTTGGCAACTTACTCTCAGATAACTCAGGATTATAGAATTTTTTTGTACTGTTTGACATTTTTTTCCAAAATTTAAAGGTTCTTTAAAAATCAAATCATAGCATATTAGAGATTTAAAATATTATACTGCTACTGCTATATAGTCTAGTTTTCTCACACTATAATGATTTTTTTTTTTTTTTGAGACAGGGTCTTGCTTTATCACCTAGGCCGGAGTACAATGGTGTGCTCACAGCTTCATGAGCTTAATGCACCCTTGGCCTGTTATACTGAAGCAATCCTCTACCTCAACCTTGCAAGTAGCTGGGACTATAGGCACATGCCATGATGCCCAGCTAATTTTTGTATTTTTTGTAGAGCTTCGGGTTTCGCCCTGTTGCCCAGACTGGCCTCAAACTCCTGAGCTAAAGCAATCTGCCCACTTAGGCCTCCCAAAGTGTTGGGATTACAGGCACAAATCATGGCACCCAGCCCTATACTGACATTTTATAGTACCTTAGAACAGGTCCACTGGATATGGTGGCTCATGCCTATAATCCCAACACTCTGGGAGGCTAAGGCAGATGGATCACTTGAGCCCAGAAGTTGGAGACCACTGTGAGCAACATGGCAAAACCCTATCTCTACAAAAAATACAAAAAATCAGCTGGAAGTGGAGGTGCATGCCTGTAGTCCCAGCTACTCAGGAAGCTGAGGTGAGAGGATTACCTGACCCCCAGGGAGGTCGAGGCTGCCGTCAGCTATGATTGTACCACTTCATTCCAGTCCAGGTGACAGAGTGAGACCCTATTTCAATAAAAAAAGGAATAGGTTCAAATTTTGTTTGTGTCTGGTATCTGCTTTGAATCATGTATCATTGTATTAAAGTTGGATAGCTAAAATGAGTATTATGTAAATACTAAAACAGTCTCCCCCATTAATTCTGAAGAAAACATTTGGATTGATGAGTAACAGCAAAGCCCTCTGTTCCAATTTAGTTTGTAAGTGAAAAATACTCTAAATTAAACGAATATTATGTAAGAACCACATGCCCCTTTAAAAACTTGTATATACAATAGGAAAAAATAAAATAAAACTCTCACTATACATTAGAGCATTGCTACGGTTTGAATGTTTGTCCCCTCTGTAACTCATGTTGAATCTTAAGTCTCATTGTAACATAAGAGAGTGGGAAATCAGACTACGGTATTTGAGAGCTTTTGGAAAGGTAATTAGAAATAGATGACATCATGAGGGTTGGACTTTAGTGACTTAATAAGAGAAGAAAGAGAGCACTGAGCTAGCACGCTTAGTCTGCTTGTCATGTGATGCCCTGCATGATCCCTTGGGACTCTGTGGAGAGTCCTTACCAGCAAGAAGGTCCTCACCAGATGTGGCACCTTGACCTTGAACTTCTCACCTTCTAGAACTAGAAGAAAAAATGTTGCTCCTTTATAAATTACCCAGTCTTAGGTATTCAGTTATAGCAACAGAAAATGGACTAAGTCTGGCACATCCACAGAACTTTATCTTAGTCCATTATTGTATCATACTGCTCGAATGAATATCATCTTAGAACATGAGACAGGGTTGGATATCGGCAGTCCACATAAGACAGGAAACAAATCATAACTTCATGTAATTTACCAATTTATTCTCCCCTGCAGACTTCAACTTCTCCTGTAGTTTTATGGTGGTCTGTCGGATCCTTTCAATCTCCTCCTGCTGTTTAAGAATCAGCTGTCTTTCCTTCCGAGCTGCCTTATTGGCTTCTTGAAGACGTTTTATTTCTGCCTAAGGTTTAAAGAGGTAGGAGAGGCATTATGATGGGGAGAAGACAAGGCCAAAGTAATATTTTTAAAAAATCATCACATATATTAAAAATAAATACATATAATACATACAGTATCTTATAATAGAAGTAGTAATACAGGAAAGTTTTAGAAGTAGCGAGGGAGGAAATAAATCATATACAATCCCACCATTCTAAAATAATTTAATATTATCCCTTAAATTTATTTAAATTATAATTAGATTGATAATTTCATATCCTGTTTTAAAACATAACATATATTTCACATTTTTCCATGCTACTCAATGTTTATACTTACTAGTTTAATAGTTGCTTATCAAGTAATCTAATTAATGTAACTATTATTCTACTGCTAAACTTTTAGGGCCCTATAATTTTTTACTATCCCAAAGAATGCTTTAATGTCCATAGCTGTTTCATACCATGGACTAGTTCTTTAGGAGAGATTTCTAAAAGTAAAATAACCAAGTCAAAGACAGTAAATCATTTTATGGTTCTTAAAAACAGTTGTTTAAATTGCTTTAAAAAAAAAAACTGCTTTTGCCTACAGTACTACCAAAACATTAAAGCTACATTGCACCAATCTCTCTCCAGACAGATTATTATGTTTTCAGTTGCTATGTGGGCAGAAGATAATATACTTCAATGCTAATAACTGTCAAAATTTAACAGAGAATCCTTTTTTAAAAATAAATTTATTTAAATCTGTTTTCTTGGCATGGTAGCTCACACCTGTAATCCCAGCATTTTGGGAGGCCAAAGCAGGCAGCTCACTGGAGACCAGGAGTTCAAGACTAGCCTGGGCAACATGGTGAAACCCCACCTCTACAAAGGACTCAAAAATTAGCCAGGCGTGGTGGTGCTCACCTGTGGTCCCAGCTGCTTGGGAGGCTGAGGTGGGAGGGTCAACCACAGCCCAGAGGTCAAGGTTGCAGTGAGCGGAAATCATGCTATTGCACTCCAGCCCGGGCAATAGAGTGAGACCCTGTCTCAATCAATCAATCAATCTATCTATCTACTTATCTATCAATCAATGTTTTTTGTCAATAAAGCATAATAAAGACATAAAATTTGTTAGTTGTAATTATTTTAATCATTGAGATTTTTTGAAACTACCTTAAAATGCAAGAAAGTGCTTAAAAAACACCTACATTTCCAAAACACCAAGTTAACAATTGTTAATATTCAGTTACATATTCTCCTAGTCTTTAATCCTGTAAAGAAATAAAATATTACAGATAAAACTAGTCTGCAATCTTGTGCCCAGCTCCTCAGAGGTAACAACTATCATGGGTTTGGTATCTATCCTTCCAGTACATTCTTTTTAAATTCTCCTGAAAATATTTGTGCTTATCTGCAAAAAAAGATATACTATTTGGTTTGTATGTTTAAAAATATTTTATAAAATATCATACGTACATATTTTAAATCTTGCTTTAAAAGATATCACTTTTGATATTTCACCATGCAAATTTATGCCTTTTAATGCTGCATAAAATTAAACTGGAGAACCATCTGTTTATCTACCACCCATATGGTGGGATTTTTATTTTTTACATTTTTTAGAGACACGGTCTTGCTCTGTTACCCAGATTGCAATGCAGTGGCTCAGTCACAACTCAATGTAGCCTCAAACTTGTGGGCTCAAGTGATCTTCCCACCTTAGCCTCCCAAGCAGCTAGGACTACGGGCACGTGCTGCCATTCACAGCTAATTTTTAATTTAATTTAATTTTTTTTGTAGACACAGGCTCTTGCTATGTTGCCCAGGCTGGTCTCAAACTCCTGGCCTCAAGTGATTCATCTGCTTTAGCCTCCCAAAGCACTGGGATTATAAGCGTGAGCCATTGTGTCCACCACATATGGTGGGATTTTAAGGCTGTCGTCTATTTTTTTACTATTCTACAAACAATGCTGTAAGTGAAGAGCCTTATATTTTTGTCTCCTTGAGCATATTTGTAAATTTTTCTGGAGTAGCTGTTTTCAAAGTGTGCTCTATGGAGTCCCTGGAAGTCTTGAGACCCTGTCAGTGGACTCTCAGCATCAAACCATTGTTTGTAATACTAAATACATTTTTAGCAAATACATCACTTGCTCTTTTCCACTCTCATTCTCCCATGAGTATACAATGGTTGTGTACATTTTAAAGAAAATAACTATATTTCCCAAAACAAAAAGTAATTTAGTGAAAAGAATGACATTTTATAGTATTGCAAATCTCTTTATCACCTAGCTTGATTTTTTTTTTTTTTTTAACATTGTGCATTGGTCATTGGGAAAATGTTGGTTCACTAAGGTATGCAGATTTTCTAAATGTTGACACATTTCATTATGAAATATCAAAAAATTATACTCATTAATATTACCATTAATCTCAAAAGAAAAATTATTTTGGGTGGCCAAGAGAAATTTTTCAAAATTCTGACTTTTGTGTGAAAGCTTGAATTTTATCATTGGCAACATACATTGTCAGTTTTTTTTTGTTTGTTTGAAATGACAGGCATACTTTTTTCGTTTTTGAGAAAAATATCTGTCAAATACCCAAATCTGAATTAGCACAGTTTGCCTTGAATCATTCTTTCAAGTAAAAATGCTATTCCATGCTGGGGGGCAGCAGGGGGAAAGGCTTGCAATTCAAACAAGCACACAAATACTTCTTGAATTAATCACTATATTCTGGTATCCAGCAAAGGTGCTTCATAATGGACTTCCCATTTCTGTCATGCAAAATACAAAAAAAGACATGTACTCAAGGGTTCAAGACAATAAAACTAATAATTCTTACTACTTAACTCAGGACATTCTTAAGTGAAACTTTTTTTTAAACTGTGAGTAAGTGGCATGAAGAATAAGACAATTACCAAAACAGTTTGGTGCCAATGACTTGTGCTAAAGCACCAGCAGTATTACTCAGCATTGTTTTCTACCATTTAGTGTAAAATGTCAACACAATGAAAAGGGCAAATTCATATCCAATCCCAGTATCATTATGAAAATAGTTTAACCTTCCAGACCTGTGAAAGGGTCTTAGTGGCCAGAGTTTCACAAAAGATATTTTCAAACTTCTACTAACCTAAGCCTGAGTTTCTGAACCAAATAATGTATAAATTCACCCAATTCAAGCCCAGAAGAAAAAAGAGATGACTTCTAAGGAATACTTGGAAAACAAGGTTTGCTCCTCTTGTAAGAATAACTCATAAGGTTGTACAAACGAATTGTTCACATTAAAATGGTGAAAGGTATAGGTGAATTATTCACTTTATTAAAATGGTTATTTTTATGTTTTATGAATGTCACTTCAGGGAGTGAAAAAAGAATAAGACATAGAAAAATATGGTGTCTCTTTTTTGGATACAGTTGTACCAAATCGCTTAGAGCCAGCCATTTCACTATCAGTCAAAAGAATTCTTACGGATACAGCGGCAATGAATATCTTAGCACATATATTCTTACACTTTGGTTCATTTAACTTTATAAGGCAACTTTTCAGGGGTAATCAATTGGATCGAAGAGTATATTTTGCACATTTACTTAAAAAATTCTTAAGTTATTACAAACAGAGAAAGTAGTCACTCATATCCCTACATTGGCATTAAACACAGTTAGCAGTTTGCACATTTGTTTCAAATCTGTTGTGGTCTATAAATAGATAAATACAGATGAAACCAAACTCCATGCCAATCTCTTCCTCCTTCCTCTCCCCCCTAGAAGTGTTATCATTCCTATTTGCTTTTTTTTACTTTTGATGCATGAGTGATTCCATAAAACATATACTACTAACAGGTTACTTAAAAAAATTTTATATGACTGGTATAATACTGCATATATTATTTGCATCTTGCTTTACTATAAAAAAGAACATTATGGTTTTTGATAAGTGAAGATTTAATGTTACACTGTCCCATATGACAGCTTCTAGCTACATGTGGCTAGTAGCTACAGTACTGGACACCACAGAGACAGAAAATTACCATTTCAGAAATCTCTATAGACAGTGCTGATAGCTAATATATTCAGTTTCCTACACTATTATACTTTCTTGCAAGAATATGTTTTATCTCATCTATTCTTTTATTGAAGAGGTTAAATTATTTCCATTTTCCTCTGCACATATGTGAAAGCTTTCTTAGGATATATACCAAGACAGAACTGCTGAGTCATATATTATATATGTCCTCAACTGAACCAGATATTGGCAAGTGCTCTCAACTCAAAGTGGTTACACCAGTCAACTCTAACCAGCTACACAGAGAGGCGGTGATAAAACGGGAGACTCAGGAGACCTCAAATTCTCATTCTCCTCAAAGCAGTTGTCAAGTCCTGAAGTAGCACACAGAGGGCTAAGAAGTTAACCCAGAAAAGTCTCAAAAGCAGAGCAGGAATCCCCAGTTTCTTGTGCTAAATAAAAAATTTTATCTGGGTTTCCAGTGAATCTCAGGAGGGCCCCAAACCAGGGACAATGCAAACCAGAAGTAGACTGAGGCTTACCAACTCTACAACCCAACCCTAACGCAGCACAGTTTTTGAATGAATTAAGATGAACAGTTGGTAACTCTAATAGCATAGCAAAAGAAAGGATAAATCCTCTCTGGGGGAAGAGACCATCAGCTGGAGCCTTTGCAGTGATTTATATAGAGTGTCTAGCATTCAATTAAAAAAAATTGCTAGGCATGCAGAGAAAAGGGGCCATGTGATAGTTAAAAGAAACAGACAATAGTAATAAGAGGCACAGATGGTCACATATAAGCAGACAGGGAAGAAATAGCAGTCAAGAAAATTAAAATAACTATGGATAATATGTAGAAAAAAGATTAAAAAGTAGGCTGGGCAAGGTGGCTGAAGCCTGTAATCCCAGCACTTTGGGAGGCAGAGGCAGGAGAATCACCTGAGGTCAGGAGTTCAAGACCAGCCTGGCCAACATGGTGAAACACTATCTCTACTAAAAACACAAAACAATTAGCCAGGCATGGTGGCAGGTGCCTGTAATCCCTGCTACTGGGGAGGCTGAGGCAGAAGAATCACTTGTGCCCGGGAGGCAGAGGTTGCAGTGAGCCAAGATTGCCGCCATTGCACTCCTGCCTGGGCAAGAAGAGCTAAATTCCACCTGAAAAGAAAGAAGAAAAGAAAAGAAGAAAAGAAGATTAAAGGGTATTGTAATATTATAGAACTAAAAAAAAATCATATTAAGAACTCACTGGATAGACTTAGCAGCACACTGGGCAAAGTAAAAGACATACTAATGAACTCAAAGACAGGTCAATAGAAACTTTCCAAACTGAAGCACAATGTTTTTAGTTTCTAATTTGTTTGTCTTAAGGAATGAAATACAAGACAGAGGAAAGAGACATAGTATATGGTAAAAGGTATAAACTACATCTAATTGAAGTCTCTGAAGGAAAGGAGAAAAAAAATGAGGTGGAAGTGGCCAGGTACAGTGTCTCACACCTGTATTCTCAGCATTCTGGGAGGCCAAGGTGGGGGGATCACTTAAGTCCAGGAGCTCGAGACCAGCCTGGGCAATATGGCGAAACCCCCATCTCTACAAAAAATTAGCTGGCACTGGTGGCACACACCTGTGGTCCCAGCTACAGGGGAGGCTTACGTGAGATGATTGCTTAAGCCCTGGATGCGGAGGTTACAGTGAGCCGAGGTCAAGCCACTGCACTCCAGTCTGGGCAACAGAGTGAGAGACCCTGTCTCTAAAAAAAAAAGAATGGGCAGAAGCAATACATGAAGAGATAGTTTTTGAAAAACTGATAAAATAAAACGACCAATAGATAAAAGCAGCTCAGAAAATCCTCAGTAGGATGAATACAAAGGAAAACACACCTACATGCATCATAGTAAAACTACTAAAAAATTTGGATAATTTTTAAATAATCTTGAAAGAAACCTTCAAAATAACAAGATTAAGATAACTGACCTCTCCACATAAACAATGGAAAGCAGTAAATAATGGAAAAATATCTTTAAAAGTACTGAAAGAAAATAATTTTATGCCTATTAAAAATACCCTTCAAAAATAAAGGTTAAACATTTTCAAACTAATAAAAACAAAAAATGTGTTATCAGCAGGCATGCAATAAAATACTAGATGTATCAAAATGAAAAATTTTACACTTCAAAGGATATTATCAAGAAAGTGAAAATAAACCCCCACACGATGAAGAATACATTTATAAATCTTGTTTTTATTCTATTTTATAACAGAAAGCTACTGTAACGTTATAGAAAGTTAGTTACTTCTTTTAACTAAGAAAAATATTAATTTATTTTAAAACCAATTTTTTTTGGATTAAAAAGACAACTTATTTTTTAAAAAATAGAATTGAGAATTTATTCAAATTCCTATCATCTGTAATGCTTCCTTGGATAAACTTATAACTAAGTAATAAGCCAATAAATATATCAGATAATTAGGTTCCTAAATCATCTAGCATAGTAGGTAGCACCTGGCAACAGGTTAGTATGGAAAAAACAACTAGAATCTATTGAATACTTACCAAGCACTGTGAAACACACTTTATATATGCCACCTCATTCAATCCACACAACTACCTTATGAAGTATAATCCCACTCCTACAGATGAGGAAATTAAGTCTCAGAGAGTTACTTAAACTTTGACCATGATTACACAGTTGCAAGTGACAATGCTGGAATTCAAATAATAGCAACTAACATTTATTGAGCACTTACCATGTGCCACGGTCTGCTCTTATTTTATGTATTAACTTACTTATTCCTCACAACAATCTTATCAAGTATCTTATTATTATTTTCTTCAGTTTATGGATGAGGAAACACAGAGAAGTTAAGTAACTTGTCCAAGGTTATGAAACCAGCAACTGGTAAAGTTGGGATTTTAGCCTAGGAAATTTGACTCCAGAGCCTGAATTCTTTACCACTACACCACCATGCTACCTCTCCAGAACTCAAAACTGAAGTCTCTCTAGGCCCACTAAGCCAAAATATTTATCAATATGTAATTAACATGTCATGAAAGCCCACGGAAACAATAATTTAAAAATTAATCAAAATGGATTCTTTTATATATATCTTAATTTTTAAAATACGTATTTCAAAAGAGTATTTTCTTCTACTCACTACATGAAGGTAGAAAGTTTGACTGTGTATTTTATTAATTTAGTGGTGACACACAATCCTAATTTAGGAGAAATATAGATTACCAAGCAACCCCTATAATTATAGTAGTAAGAACATAAACAGTGGTAAGTATCAACTACATCTCATTTAAGGCAATAATAAGGAAAAGAAATTAGGCAAAAATCATAGATTCTACAAACTAACTTGGCTTATGATAAGCTGTCCTAAAGGAGTGTCTTCCCTAACATACCTTTTCTTGCTGCAACCTTAAAAGCAAACCACGCTGTTTCTTCCGGAGTGGGGGCATTTTATCATCCTCTCCTTTGTCTCGTAGATGTCTGCAAATAATATTTTTAATTGAGACAAAGATTTGATTAAATTTCCATTACCTGAATAATGTCAAGAATTCTTGACTACTAAAAAGTCTACAAACCAATTTAACATTTTCAAATGTGAAAAGTAATTGCTACATGTAGCCATAACCATTCATATCCTAATAAGTATTTTACTGAGGTATATGCAAGCCCTAGATTGTGTCCTCTAAAGATAGAAGGACTTCGAGAAATTTATAATAGTGTATCATATGACAACATAACATTACAGTCAGTTAAGTGATAAAAGAGAACTGCAAAGAAAATGTTATATGGGTAACAGGAGGTTTTGAAAGAAATACAAATCAAATATGACTGCCATATTTCTAGCTTGAGAAACTGGGTTGCTCAAATCAAATTAAAAGAGGAAACAAAAACATCTTAAAATATAAAGCATTCCATTTTACGAAAGAAGAAATGAGTGAGAACTGTGCTCACTGAAAGAACTTACTTTTTTTGATGCTCTAACCAGGCCAACTCAGCCTTAGTCTTCTCCTTCAAGGCCTTTTCGCGGAGACGCAGGAGTGAAGACTGGTGAGCCGCCCTCATTTCTTCTTCTTTCATATACTGTCGAACCATCTCCATAGTAAATTTAGAAAAGCTATCTTGTCCTCCTGAGAATGGCATGTTCACTTCCTAAAGTAGACGGTTACTTTCTTGTTTATCATCATCTAAACCTTTTGGTACTTAACTTCATTAAAAGTGGTATGCATTTACAAAAAACAAACTATGTATTTAACAAGGTTGCCAACAATGTAAGAGAATATTCTTTAAAAAGGTACATGAGGCAGATTAATATTTATTTGCTAATTTATTCGGCCAATAAAATTTTAATAAACTACTGCAAGCCAATTACTGTACCAGGGACACAAAGTGGAGTAAGAATTTGTTCCTGTTAACCAAGAGGCATACAATTTAGTAAGAAGAATTAATGTAAATTTCTAAATGGAATAAAGTATTAGAAGTATGACGCAAGTAAAAAAGCTAGCGAGATAATAATGGCTCAGATCCTCAAAGGCCTTATATTCATTCCAAAAAATAAGTTTGTATTATACTTTGTGAGGAAAGTGAGGCCAGGTTTTATAGGAAAACTATAACATAAAATTGATATCTAACAAAAATCATTCTAGCAGCTGACAAATGAGTCAAGTACAAAATGTTTTCTCGTATCTTTGAGAGAACATATCAACAACCATCTACCTCCACAGATAAGTGAAACACACCTTGGCAGAAGACAATGTAGTCTTTTCTGGAGAACCTTCTTCATCAGAGTCATCATGATGACCTCTTCTCTTTTCCATGTTAAATCTGCGGTGACTCTCTGAAGGCAGTAATGATCGAAATGATTGTTCTTCTATTTCATCTTCTGTCATGGATTCATCAAATTTCAGAGAATATTCTGTTGCAATAGAAGTTGAGTCTAAAAGAATATGGAGAAAGTAGATTTTATCATAACTGTTCTCAGTAGCAATTCAAGTAGCACCCCTTTGCCTCTTTATGGGACACGCCAATATAAATCCATAAAACTGATCAGTAGTAGATATGAAACAATAAACAAAATTTATTTGCCTTACGAACAAGAAAAAAAAAACTCTAAAAATACCTAGAAATACTAGGATAAGAACTATAAAGATTAATGTTGCAAAAAATTTAGACAGCTCTTACAAATCAATTAGAAAACCACTAATGCACCTATAGGAAAATGAGAAAAGGTCAGATCAAATGCTTTACAAAGGAAATATAAACAGTAAAAGTGAAAAAAAGTTTAATATTGCTATCAAAGACATACAAGTAAAAATATCTTTTTTAAAAACTCATTAATTCCTAGCTTAATTAGAATATGACAGCTCTTTCAGGTTGGTTCCTGTGTGCCTTTGACATGGCCTTGCATCCTTTTTTTTAATTGAATACTTCACTTTCTGGTACAAGATACTGCAGGCTCATCTTGTATTTTTCCTACAGCCCTAGAATCAGCCATTTCTCCAAAGAGCTCTTATTTATTTTATTCAATAATGATATTTAGAAACCACAGTCTAAGGGCCATGCACGGTGGCTCACACCTGTAATCCCAGCATTTTGGGATGCCAAGGTGGAATCCCAAAGGAGGCCAGGAGCTCGAGACCAGCCTGGGTGACAGTATAAGACTGCCATTTCTTTAAAAGAAAAAAAAAAAAATGAATGAATGAATGAATTTGTAGGTACTAGTTGTCCTTGCTACTACAGGTATATCACTACTTCTGCACCTGCTCAATGAACAGAACTAGGCAATATATGGATGTACACTAATCCATTTATACATGTGTGTGCACATACTCACATACAATTACAATTGCTTTTGTATACCTACAGCCAGCCAGCTAAACACGAATTCATACTTAGGTCTCTGATCCAGTAACAAAGTTCATTCTAGTCCCTTCTTGTGTATCTTCCCTTCAAACACTGAGAAACCTGGCTCCCGCCATCCAACACTCATTTATTTATTTGTTCAACCCCAATATACATGTAAAGAACGGTTAACCTGTACCCCTGCGAAAAACTATTATCCAACTAGAGTATAGGTTTATGTACTAAACCTTTTGTGTTAGGCTTATATTAATAGTTTCCAAGCAAGACATCATTTTCCAAAGTTACTTAGGTCAGCTCTTTTCCCCCCAACCCCTTCAGTATTGTTATGCCACATATTTATAATAGTTAGATTCATTTATCACAGGCTGCATTCCATTTTCAGATCTCCCAACATCCTGACTAATGTATGTGTATGCATGATTAGTTCACAGATATTAAAATTCACTCATTGTGATACACAGTTCCAAGGTTTTGACAAATATATATCATCATACAGAACATACATACCTACAGAACAAATACTCCATGTAACAGTAAACACCCCTTCATGCATCTTCTTTGCGGTCAACTACTTCCTCTTCCGCCTAATGCCTAGAAACCACTTGTTTTCCATCTCTTTAGTTGTGTCTTATATAGAATGTCATATAAACTGAATCATATTATAATACATAGACTTTTGGGGTCTGCTTTTTCACTGAGTAAAATCCATTTAAAATTCGTCCATGTAGTTGTGTGAACCAAAAGATTATTCCCTTTAATAGCTGAATAGTATTTCACTATATGGACGTACCAGTTTGTTTATCCATTCCCCAAATAAAGGACATCTTGGTTGCTTCTAGTTCTTAACAATTATGAATATGCTGCTATGAATATAAGTGTATAGGTTTTCATGTAGACGTAAGTATTCAAATCACTTGGTAAATAGGCATGTGATTGCTGGATTGTATAGTTAAGTCTTATAAGATGCTATGAAATGATCTTCCACAGTGACCATATAATTTTGCATTCTCACCAATAATGTATGCAAGCTCCTGTTGCTCTGCATCCTTGCCACCAATTTGTTATTGTCAGTTTTTCTAATGGCCATTCTAATAAGTGTGTTACTGTATCTTGTTATTTTAATCTTCATTTCTCTAATGACATATGATGCTGAAGACCTTTTCCTGTGTCTATGTGCCATCTGCATATTTGCTTCAATCAAGTATCTGTTTAGATCTTCAGTACATTTTAAAAATTGAGTTGTTTTTCCCTGTTATTGAAGGGTTTTTTTTTTGTTGTTGTTGTTGTTTTTGCATGAGCCACCGCACCCGGCCTTCTTTACTGAGTTTTAAGAGTTCTTTATATATTCTAGATATAAATCCTTTATCAAATACATGACTTGCAAATATTTTCTCCCAATCTGTGGCTTGTCTTTTCATTCCCTTCACAATGTCTTTCACAGAGTAGAAGTTTTTAAATTCTGATAAAGCACAATTCATCAGTTTTTTCTTTCACAGATCATAACTTGAAGTGTTACATATCTAAGAAGTCATCACCAAACTGAACGTCACCTAGATTTATGTTTTCTTCTACATGTGAGTTTTTTAAGGGTTCAGTTTCTTTGGATGGTAGCTGCCTGTGAATTCTAGCTGTCTTGGCTTCTTCAGATCCCTAACTCCATTTCCTCAACTCGAGAAGACCAGTGGGCTCCATGCTCTGCAGTCTGGAAACTCTCTAGGCAGTAAACTGGTAGAACTGCAGCACTCATTTGTTTCTAGTCTCTCATGAATCACACAATTCACTGACTGAGGCCCATTGTCTTGAAAATAGTTATTTCATGTTTTGCCTGACATTTTACTTGCTTTAAGAGGGTAAGTAGGCAGGGTGCTGTAGCTCACATCTGTAATCCCAGCACTTTGGGAGGCCGAAGCGGGCAGATCATGAGGTCAGGAGTTTGAGACCAGCCTGATCAACCCAGTGAAGCCCCGTCTCTATTAAAGATAAAAAATTAGCCGGGCATGGTGGCATACACCTATAATCCCAGCTACTGAGGAGGCTGAGGCAGGAGAATCACTTGAACCGGGAGGCGAAGGCTGCAGGTTGCAGTGAGCTGAGACCGCACCACTGCACTCCAGCCTAGATGACAGAGCAAGACTCCGTCTCAAAAAAAAAAAAAAAAAAAAAAAAAATAGAAAAAGAGGGTAAGTAAATCTGATCCCTGTTGTTCCATCATGGCCAGAAGTAGCAGTAATCCAAATAATATATATTTTTTGTTTTTTTGTTAGTCAAGTGAAGCACTGGGCAAGTAACTTAATATTGTTTAAAGAAGTTAAATAAAGTAAGTCACTGTTTATAATGTTTCAAAATAGTCACCTGACAATTATTTATTCATTATTATTGGAAGCCAAAAACCATGACAAATACTTGAGATATGGCACAAACAAGTCCCACATGGTTACTGTTTCCTTCTAAGGCTTAAAAACATTATCTATAATTAAATTTGTCATCAGTGCTTTAATTAGAAACACTGTATTATTAATGAGATAAAGTTTAGTAAATATTAATGAGATAAAGTTAGGAATCTCCTCAGCTAAATATCCAAGTACACCACTTTTAATGTCTATATTCCTTTATTTACTTTTTTTTTTTTTTTGAGACAGGGTCTTGCTCTGTCACCCAAGCTGGATGCTAAGGCTCAGTCATAGCTCACTGTAGCCTTGATCTCCTAGGCTCAAGTGAACCTCCCATCTCAGCCTCCAACGTACTAGGACCACAGGCTGTGTCACCAAGTCTGGTAAATTTTAAAATTTTTTTGTAGAGACAGGGGTCTCCTTATGTTTTCCTGGCTGGTTTCAAACTCCTGGGCTCAAGCAATCCTCCCACCTCAGCCTCCCAAGTGCTGGAATTACAGGCATGAGCCCCCGCATCTAGCTTATTTGCCACTTTATAACAAGGATCATCTTTCCTCCAGTTTCTGAACAAATGATTATACATTTATTTGCAAAGAAAGTTACCTTTTTCGGCCGGGCGCGGTGGCTCAAGCCTGTAATCCCAGCACTTTGGGAGGCCGAGGCGGGTGGATCACAAGGTCAAGAGATCAAGACCATCCTGGTCAACATGGTGAAACCCCGTCTCTACTAAAAACTACAAAAAATTAGCTGGGCATGGTGGCGCGTGCCTGTAGTCCCAGCTACTCAGGAGGCTGAGGCAGGAGAATTGCCTGAACCCAGGAGGCGGAGGTTGCGGTGAGCTGAGATCGCGCCATTGCACTCCAGCCTGGGTAACAAGAGCGAAACTCCGTCTCAAAAAAAAAAACAAAACAAAACAAAACAAAAAAAAACAAAACAAAAAAAAAAAAGAAAGTTACCTTTTTCATCAGGAAGAGATGGAACGCTATCACTTCGTAGAGAATCATCTGCAGCAGTCTGAGCCTGTTCATCAATGGAACTCTCCATCTTTTCACCATTAAGTTTCTTCTCATTTTCCTTACAAGATGGAACTGAAGGACTTTCTTGGCGGCTGCTACCACTACTACTTCTATTTATGGATACGTGGAAACAAAAACAAAATTAACAGAATAAGGATTATAGTTTCAAAGTAAACTTATTTGGCCAAATGACTGTGCTTTATAATCAAGATAAAAATGAAGCAAGATGTAATATAAAACAGAAAAAGCTAAGTAACCTAAATCTGAGAATATTTTAGAAAAGATGAGAAAGATGAGTAGGAGGGAGGAAAGTTTCACTTTTAAATAATCATAATAGGCAGTGTTATTAGATTATCACTCCCTTTTTTCCTTTCATTTCAAAATCAAACTTCTGGGAAAGGTAACTACTACTCACTGTTTCCACTTCCTTACTTTTCATTAACATCATGATTTATCACAATCTGCTTCCATCCCAACTGCTCTACTAAAACTGTTCTGAATAAGCTCTATCTATACTTTGAATTGCCAAATCCAATAGATAATTTATCACTCTGCAACATTAGATGTTATTGACCATATCTCCCCTTCTTTAAAAGCTCTACTTGCTAAATAAAATGTAAAAGGTTAGGGTAATCTGGATGAAAGGTATTTATTCTTGTAACTTTTCTGTAAGCTTGAAATCTTAAATGTTAAATAGAAGAGCTCTCCTTTCTTGTATCCTATGATTTTACTCTCACCTGCTTCTCTTCCCACCTCCCTAACAAGCTTTCCTTGTTTCTTTCATTTGCTTTAAATTTTTCTGTCTTTCCTTAAATTGATGGTTTTGTTTTGGTCCTTCACTTGCACGCACACTCTATTATTATTATTTTTTGGTTGGTTGTTTTGAGAAGGAGTCTCACTCTGTTGCCCAGGATGGAGTGCCGTGCCATGATCTTGGCTCACTGAAACCTTCGCTTCCCAGGTTCACACAATTCTGCTGACTCTGCCTCCCAAGTAGCTGGGATTACAGGCATGTGCCACCACACCCAGCTAAATTTTTTTTTTTATTTTTAGTAGAGACAGGGTTTCACCATGTTGGCCAGGCTGGTTTCAAACTCCTAACCCCAGATGATCCACCTGCCTCAGCCTCCCAAAGTGCTGGGCTTATAGATGTGAACCATTGCGCCAGCCCTCTTTCTCTTTTATACTACGTATTCTCCTTGGGCAATCTTAACTATAACTTCAACTACTATCATTTAGAGTGAGCCTCAAATTTGTATCACTATCTTTGCTTTGCCCTTTCCCTGATTTTAAGCTTCAAGTGTTGAAATGCCATGGGAACTTATGTTTTTGGCTACTCCTCAGCCAACAAACCATATATTCTCCCAAGTGTTTTCCTTTCTCCTTACATTTCTTGGTTTATTCATTTACTACCCAAGCCAGGTGATAGGTTCCTAATATACTTAGGATCCTCTGCACATGCTTATTTCCTCTTCCAAAATGCCCTTGCTGCCCTGACTGCTTAATGACCTATGGAATTCAAGACTTAGTTAAAGTGTTATTTCTGAGAAGACTGCACCGACCCCACCCCAACTCTCAAGGAACGTTTAGTCACTTCTGTCCCTGTGTTCATTCTGGTTTTTGGTTTTTTTTGTGTGTGTATATTTCTATGACAGTACTTATCAGAATGTAAAGCAATTGTTTGGTTTAAGAAGTTTTTGAAAGATAAATTTTGTAATAAAGCAATAAGGTAAAAGATGTAATGCAGCACACAAGAAGGGCACATGAGTCAGAAGGACATGGAGTTGAATCCCAGTTCTACCAATTAGTAGTTATGTGCTAATCATTCACTCAGTAAATTTATAGTAGATTGCCTAGTGTGTGCTAGGTACTTTGCTAAATTCTGGTGATACAAGTATGCATGGTTCCCACTAAGATGGCTATAATAAAAAACACAACAAATATTGGTGTGGATTACAGAAAAAAATTACACTCATAGTGGGAAAATGGTATAACATGCTGCAGTTGCTTTGGAAAATAGTTTTGCATTTCTTCAAAAAGTTAAACATAGAGCTACCATACATAACCCAGCAATTCCATTCCTAAGCATATACTCAAGAGAAATGAAAACATATCTACACAAATGCTTATATGTGAATGTTCACAGCAGCATTACTTACAATGGTCAAAAAGTGGAAACCACCCAAATGTCCACCAACTGATGAAGGATAAATAATATGTGGGATATCCATGCAATGGAATATTATTTGGCCATATAAACAAAGTAGTAATACATGCTACACATGCATGAGACCTGAAAACATCATGCTAAGTGAAAGAAGTCAGTCACAAAGGGCTATATATTGTAATGATACCATAAAAAAATCCAGAACAGGCAAATCCACAGAGAATGGAGATAGAAAATAGATCTGGCCAGGCGTGGTGGCTCATGCCTGTAATCCCAGCACTTTGGGAGGCCGAGGTGGGAGGATCATGAGGTCAGAAGATTGAAGTAATTCTGGCCAACATATTTTTAGTAGAGACAGGTGAAACCCCCGTCTCTACTAAAAATATGAAAAAAAAAAACCTAGCTGGGCATGGTGGCATGTGCCTGTAATCCCGGCTACTTGGGAGGCTGAGGCAGGAAAATTGCTTGAACCAGGGAGTCGGAGTTTTGCAGTGAGTCAAGATCCCGCCACTGCACTCCAGCTTGGCCACAGAGCGAGATTTCGTCTCAAAAAAAAAAAGAAAAAAAGTAGATCAGTGGTTGCCAGAGGAGGGTATAGGGAGTAACTGCTAATGGTTACTGAGTTTATTTCTGGGGTGATGAAAAGGAAGCCCTCAAAGAGCTTCTAGTCTAGACTGTAAATGACCAACAAAGAAATGTATACAAAGGGCAGTCAAGACTGTCATAGCTATACTCACAGTGCTGTCGGAGAACAATGAAGTGAGAGCTAAAGCAGATGACGGGTAACACTAATTCTTGAAAGGTAAGTAACAATAAACTAAATGAAATGAGGTGGGGGATGGCCTAGAAAAAAGGTAGATCGAAGGCAATGGCACAGAAGACAGAGAGCATGGTTCTTAACAGAGAATTGGAACTAGTTAGAATGAATGGAGTAGAGTAAGAGGGGAAACGCCAAGAGATGGGGTTAGAGATGAACCAAAGGCTCAATTATAAAGGAACTTTTTATGCTAGGCTAAATAATTTGGACCTTAGTCTGAATATTCTGAGGGAATACTGAAGATTTCAAACAGGTGCCAAAAGGGCTAGAAATTTTAGAAAAATCACTCTGGTCACCATGTGGCTAATGAATAGAGTGTAGGAAGATTAGAGGATGAGGACAAGTATTAGGAGTTCACCACAGTAATCCAGATGACGGTCTACATGAAGTGTCAGTGAAACTGTCAGTAAAGGTTAAATGAAAGTCACATAGTTTCAGAGACATAACAGGTACCCAATAACCTTTGGTACTTTTCCCACATTTTCATGTCTTTTACTTTCATGATTTAATTTTTTAAACTGGGGTTTTACTATACTTGACAATGTTGGTATGTTACCTGTAAAAACGCTGAAAAGTCACCTCTAAAATCTTCTAATCTGAGGATGGAACCATAATTGAAAACTATAGCCATTAATATCACAACAACTACCAATGAGAAGCTATTCAATTTTTTTTTCTTTTGAGATGGAGTCTCATTCTGTCGCCCAGGCTGGAGTGCAGTGGTGCAATCTCAGCTCAATGCAGCTGCCACCTCCTGAGTTCAAGAGATTCTCGTGCCGCAGCCTCCTGAGTAGCTGAGATTATAGGCACATACCACCACACCCAGCTAATTTTTATATTTTTAGTAGAGATGGGGTTTTGCCATGTTGGCCAGGCTGATCTCAAACTCCTGACCTCAGGTGATCTGCCCACCTCAGCCTCCCAAAGTGCTGGAATCACAGGCGTGAGAGCCACTGTGCCTGGCTTATATAACAATAAAAATTAGTAACATCAGGAAATATGAATGTCAGTAAGGAAATGTGCAATAAACATAGCCTTTGAAGGCAGATAAATTAAGGTGCAATCCTTTGAGGTATCATTATTTATGTGACCTTGAAGGGGTTTCTTAATATCTCCATAAGCCTCAGTTTTCTTACCTATAAGGATAATACTATATGTGTTGGACGGCTTATTACATGGGCCAACTATTTTGTAAATTGGCTAATTACAGAAGCCAGCACTTTGAAGAGCATGCCCTGTTCTATTTAAATAAACAAGATAGGCTGGGTGTGGTGGCTCACACCTGTAATCCCAACACTTTAGGAGGCCGAGGCAGGAGGATCATCAGGTCAGGAGTTTGAGACCAGCCTGGACAACACAGTGAAACTCCGTCTCTAATAAAAACACTAAAAAATTAGTTGGGCATGTTGGCGGGCACCTGTAATCCTAGCTACTCAGGAGGCTGAGGCAGGAGAATCGCTTGAACCTGGCAGGTGGAGGTTGCAGCAAGCCAAGATCATGCCACTGCACACCAGCCTGGGCAAGAGTGTGGGACTCCATCTCAAAAATAAATAAATAAATAAAATAAACAAGATTAAGAAGTCAAAGAAAAACAATGTTTAAGCCATTTATCAGAGTTTACTAAACTGTACTGACAAAGAAATCAAATTGTCTTCACCTTCTGTCATGATTCCTGTATCCTGAAGACTCAGAATAACTATCATATGAAGGGGAATACTTCTGATGCTTTGAGTCAAGGGTTCCTTCTTTACTCTGAGAGAGTGAAACAGATGGACTTTTCCTATAAATAAAATAAAAACCTGAACATTCAAAGTCTCTAATAACAGAAATATTTTAAGTATTGCTTAACAGTAGTATGAGATGAAATGTTGAATGAATACTTATTATAAAATAACTTACATCACATTATAGAATATCTTGTTTCATTAAGGGAGTAAACACAAAATCACTCCTAGTATCAATGAATGTAAACAGAGACTTAAAATCTATGAATTAGAGACAGTCAAATATTAAGAAAAACACACAGAAATATGGTAACATTACCCAATCCTGCCAAAAATAATCTCTTTAATGGCTTTATTGCTCTTAGAATAAACTTCAAAATCCTAAATGTGCAAGGTCCTATACCATGGTCTGATCCCTGCATCATCTCATACCATTTTCTTTGCTCTCTGCCCCCAGCCACAATGGTCCTTTACATTACTAACTCCTCATCCATTAGATCTCACCACAAGCTTTATTTCCTCGGGAAAGCCTTCTCTGACCTGCTGGCACCCCTAGGCTATTAAAATTCCTACGTTACATGTCTCTGAGACATGCATTCCCTTCTTTTTTTTTTTTGAGACCAAGTCTCACTCTGTTACCAGGCTGGAGTGCGGTGGCGTCATCTCGGCTCACTGCAACATCCAACTCCCTGGTTCAAACAATTCTCCTGCCTCAGCTTCCCGAGTAGCTGGGGTTATAGGTACGTGCCACCACACCCAGCTAATTTTTATATTTTTAGTAGAGACGGGGTTTCACCATGTTGGCCAGGATGGTCTTGATCCCCTGACCTCATGATCCACCTGCCTCAGCCTTCCAAAGTGCTGGGATTACAGGCATGAGACACTGCGCCCAGCTCCTTTCATAATACTTAAATCAGTGAATAAGCATTCATTTACTTAACTGAGTATCGGAGTAATGTTTATCTTCCCTACTAGACTATGCCCATAACTGTATTCCCAACCAAGAATAGTGCCATGACAACAAATACTCCTTACATATTTACTGAATGGATATTAACCTAACAGATACTCATTATATATTGGCTGAATGAATGAATATTAACCTATCTGTTTCAGTTCTGGTCCTCAGTTGTTTCATGAAGTCTGGAAGGTGTTGCCGTTGGTGGTCATACAGTATTGCAAGAGGAGCTCCTGAAGCCGTGACAGCATCTGAGATGTGAGTTCTAGTCAACTCTGCCATCTAAATATGAACACACACAAGAAAGGCAAATATATAAAAAGATAAGGTCACAGAACTGAGAAGAAGCATAGTGTCCTGGAAAGAAAGATCACTGACTTGGGAGCAGGCAAATTCTGCCACTAATAGATGAATTACTGTGGACAAATCATTTAGTCTCAACAGCTTCATCTTATAAAAACAGAATTGGACTACATAATTTCTGAGGTTTCACCTGGCTATAACAATCTATGAATTAGACAGAAAACCGTTAAGCTTATCATAAGCAGTAATAACCCAAAAATTAATTCTTCCTTCAAGAATCGATTTAATTACTGCTTCCTTTTTAACTCTTTGCTGACCAATAGGTGAAGTACATTTTCCCTATTCTTTAACACCACTGCAAGTGCTGCATGTACTATTCATTCAATATTCATTCAAGCACTACTTTGAGCTATTCCTTTTCTAATGTCTTATTTTGATATCTTTGTTAATGTTATCTACATTAAAATTTTCTTGAGAAAGCAATTTTATACTTATATGTACAACTCCACAGTACCCAACATACAGCAGGTTCATGGATTTCCAAAAATGAAGTCATTTCACAAATAGTACTAACTTTTGGTTTAAAAAATTACAACTGCTAAAATAAAGTGAAACTGTATCAATAGTGAATTGTGATATCCTATGCAGAGACAGCAATAAAACTACTTCTGGCTATACCCCTGTTACAAGAAAGAAAAGACAGTAACTAATATTATTCTGGGTAAAAATGAAACCTCTTCACACAAAGCAGATCTGTGGTT
Organism: Sapajus apella; assembly: GCF_009761245.1. Classification (NCBI taxonomy): domain Eukaryota; kingdom Metazoa; phylum Chordata; class Mammalia; order Primates; family Cebidae; genus Sapajus; species Sapajus apella. Next base: position 10,686,208 of record NW_022436965.1, read on the forward strand.
CCCCAGGACTGAGATTAGGGACTGGCTGCAAAGAAACCGAGGAAAAGTTTTGAAGCAACAGAAATATGTTCTGCATTGTGGTGATGATTATAGGGAGATATGTGTGTCTGTGCGCACGCACATGTGTGTGTGTCTGTGTCGGTGGTTATAGGGAGACACGTGTGTGTGTGTGAGAGAGAGAGAGAGGAGTGATGGTTATAGGGAGATACATGTGTGTGTGTGTGCGTGCGTGCATGAAAGAGAAAACTCACCAACTGCATACTTAAAATGGGTACATTTTATTGTTTATAAATTATACATCAATAAAGTTGATATTTTTCTAAAAAGCTTATCAGAGGGCAGAAATTTAGAGCTCTTTGTCTTTTTTCTCTCTATAACATTCACATGTACAACACACTCCAATCAATGGTGCCTCTTATTTCAATAAGGTACGGCCCCAACTAAAAGTCACTCATTCAAAGTATGCATTTACTAAGATTTTAGAAACACATTACTGGTAAGACCAAAGGTACACAGATTGAATAAAAAGAACTAAAAAGATAATGGTTCTCAGGGGCACCTACCTCACAGATTTGGCGTGCTGCATCTGTGGTGAGGCGAGCGGTCTCTGACTGCTGAGCTGCCATTTTACATGTTGCTTCCTGCAGGACTTCAGTTACTTCCCGTTGTGATTTAACTACCTGCTGTAATGATTCTGCATGGACCTTTACATAAAAGGGGGTTAAAAAAGAAGTTATGTTTTAGTCTCCCCTTGACCCAAATTAATTTTAATTTATAAATTTGTTTCATGGGTCAAATGCCTTATTTGTAGTAAAAAAAAAAAAAAAAAAAAAAAACAAAAAAAAAAAACACTTTACTACAATCTGGATTTCATGGTTTAAGTGTTGTTTTTTTTTTTTAGATGGAGTTTTGCTCTTGTCGCCCAGGCTGGAGTGCAACGGTGCGATCTTGGCTCACTGCAACCTCCGTCTCCCAGGTTCAAGCAATTCTCCTTCCTCAGCCTCCTGAGTAGCTGGGTTTACAGGCATGCACCAGCACGCCTGGCTAATTTCTTGTATTTTCAGTAGAGACGGGGTTTCTATATGTTCATCAGGCTGGTCTTAAACTCCCAACCTCAGGTGACCTACCTGCCTTGGCCTCCCAAAGTGCTGGGATTACAGGTGTGAGCCACCACACCCAGCCCACGGTTTAAGTCTTAACTTCACTGTTCACAAGTTACTGTATTCGTGAATAAGTAAATACAATATACCTCAGTTGCCACTTTCCTAAACTAGAAATAAGTCTCGACAATTTATTTCACAAGGTTGTAACAAAAATGGAATGACATGGAATTATCCCATAAAAAGTACTAAAGCTTTATTATTTATATATATTTTTTTCTCCTATATAATTTAAAGAATGCTGAAGTAATTTCTAAGATACAAATTTAGGTTTAAAAAACAAGAACCTGCTACAAAATAAGTTACCTGAGCTGCTTTGTTTCGAGTTTCTTCTAATTGTCTCTGACTCTCCAGAGCCTCTTGTTCAGCCTTCAGTTTCAAGAGGGCCAAGTCTCTTTCATGGCGTTGCTGTTGTGCCTTAAAGAAATGGTCAAATGTTGATTCTACAATGCTAAAATATTTTAACACAGTGACTATAACACACACAATGCTATCTTCCTAACACAAATCATTTGAAGCAGCTAATTAGAACCAAAGGGAAAGATAGTGAAAAGAATAGTCAATAGCCACTTTTCACTTATCACAATATTTAATGACTACCTCCCATGTGCCAAATAATGTAGTAATATAAAAAATTTCCAGGACATACAGGACTAAGAATTAATACCAAAAAGCTGGTTAGAAAGTAAAGGCTATAGCACCCAACTTTTTGGAAGAGATAAAAAAAATGTATCCTATGTGTAAAAGAAGAAAGTAATGGCTCACATTTCAATTTTTATGATTGTTTTATTTTTACTTTTAAGTAGCAGTTTCATTAAAAAATGATGCCCCCATATAAGGTTTTCTCGTTACTAGGACCCTTTCTTTTCCTTTTTTTTTTTTGAGACAGAGCCTTGCTCTGTTGCCAGGCTGGAGTACACTGGTGCAATCTCAGCTCTCTGCAATCTCTGCCTCCTGGGTTCAAGCAATTCTCCTGCCTCAGCCTCCAGAGTAGCTGGGACTACCGGCGCATACCACCAAGCCCAGCTAATTTTCGTATTTTTTTTGGTAGAGACGAGGGTTTCACCATGTTGGCCAGGATGGTCTCGATCTCTTGACCTCCTGATCCACCTGCCTCGGCCTCCCAAACTGCTGGGATTACAGGCGTGAGCCACCGCGCCGGGCCACCAGGACCCTTTCTTACCACTATTCCATGCAATGTTATCTACAAACATATATATTTTCATCTCCTTTGAAGTAGTGTTAAATAATAGAAGTTTTCAAAAGGTGGTAAGGGCTGGGTGCAGTGGCTCATGTCTGTAATCCCAGCACTTTGGGAGGCCATGAGAGGACTGCTTGAGGCCAGGAGTTCAAGACCAGCCTGGTCAACATAGTGAGACCCTCGTTTCTATTTTTTTAAAATTAAAACAAAATAAAAGTAGACAAAAAATGGTGGTAAGTTTGTATGTAAGGCTGTGGTAATGCTCTGCCCAAATCTAGAAACCCTGAATTGTAATGTATTTCTAAAACGTTAGAAAACCTCAGGGCTGACTCAGACTTCAAGGTCAGGATGGCCCTCCACTACAATGGGGTCATTTCCTCAATACAATGATTCTCAACAAAGTTGGCATAAGTCCCTCCCCCACCCTCTACCAGGCGACATCTGGATATGTCCAGGGAGTTACTGCTGCCACAATGACTGGACAACACTACTGTTATTTGGTGGGAGGGGGACAGGAATGATGGGCTCTCTGCAAAGTATGGGAACAGTCCCACACAAAGAACTGTCTAACAGGTCTTTTGGGAAGAAAAAATGGAAAATAAAACTGAAAAAAAAATAATTTAGCATCAAAAACCATAAAACATTTAGGAATAAATTTTAAAATGTGTAAGACCTCTACAATGAAAACTGTAATACTGATGAGAGAAATATTCGAAGATCTAAATAGAAAAATACATCATGTTCACGAATGAGAAAAGGCAACACTGTTAAGATATGAATTCTCCCCAGACTGACTGATCTATAGATTTAATAGCATTCTAATTAAAATCCTTCCAGACTTTTTTTTTTGGGGGGGGGGGAGGGTAGAAATTGACAAACTGATTCTAAAAATTACATGGAAAAGCAAACAACCTAGAATAGCCAAAACCATCTTTTGAGGAATTGTATCTTGATTTCAAGACTCACTAAAAGCCAGAGTAATAAAAACAATATGGTACTGACATTAAGGATAAATGAAAAGATGAATGGAAAATGAGCCCAGAAATAGGTCTACACATAATTGATTACTTAATCATTGATAAACACACTAAGGTAATTTAAGTCTTTTTAATAAACTGGTCCTGGAACAGTTGAATATCCATATATTAGGGAAAAATAAACTTTGACTCTCTTCCTCATGTCAAATCTCAAAATTAACTTGAGAAGGAATACACACTTAAATATGAAAGCTAAAATTATAAAGCTTTTGGGAAAAAACATAAGAGAATGTTAGGATATCTTAGTATCTTAGGGTAGGCAAAGGTTTCTTTCCTTCTTTCTTTCTTTTTTTGAGACAGGGTTTCACTCTGGAGTTCAATGGCACAATCTTGGCTTACTGCAACCTCCACCTCCCAGACTCAAGCGATTCTCCTGCCTTAGCCCCTCCAAGTAGCTGGTACTACAGGCATACACCACCGTGGACAGCTAGTTTTGTGTATTTATTAGCAGAGATGGGATTTCGCCATGTTGCCCAGGCTGACCTTGAACTCCTGAGCTTAAGTGAGCTGCCTGCCTTGGTCTCCCAAAAAGTCCTGGGATAACAGGTGTGAGCCACCACGTTCAGCTCAAAGATTTCTTAGAAAACGAAAGGTATTACCACAAAGGAAAGAAACAAAAAACTGGATTTGGTCAAAATTTAAAACTTCTATTCCTCAAAAGACACAGTTTAAAAAGTGAAAAGATAAGCCAAAGCCTGGAGTACAATAATTCCAATACATCTGAAAAGAACTTGTTTCCAGAACTCCTATAAATCAATAATTAAAAAGACAACCCCATCATGAAGGGAGTAAAAGAGCTGAACAGATATTCACAAAAGAAGATAAAAGAATGCTCAATAAATACACAAAAAGACAATCAGTATCATCAGTCATGAGAGAAACGCAAATTACAACTACAATGTGATACTATTTCACACTCAATAGAATGACTGAAATAAAAGATTAATAATATCAAATTATAGCAGAGATACGGACAACTGGAATTGTATGTACTTCAAAAGCATAAAATGTTACAACCACTTTGGAAAACTGTATGGCAGTTTCTTATAAAGCTTCATATACTTGCCCCAAGCAATTCCACCACTACTAAGTACTTACACAAGAAAAATGAAAATACATGTAGTACACACAGAGTTGTTTTAAAATGTTCATAGCAGGAATATTTACAATAGCCAAAAGCTGGAAATAATCCAAATGTACATCAATAAGAAAACTGATAAACAAACTGTGAATATTAATGGAATATTACTCAGCAAAAAAAAAACCAAAAAACTGATAAAACAACATGGATAAATCTTAAATTGATACTGAATAAAATAAGTTAAACACAGAGTTCAAAGGACCCTTCATTTTATACGAAGTTCTAGAACAGGCCAAAATAAACTATGGTGCCAGAAATCAGAACAGTAATTGCCTTTGGGAAGGGGGATTAATTGAAAATGGGCATGAGTCAGCTTTCTGGGGTAATAACGTAACGGTTCTATGCCTTGATTAGGGTGGTTCTTACACAGGTAAATACACCGGTCAAAACTCATCAAAACTCTACACTTCGAATCTGTGTATTTTCTACTATGTAAGTAATACCTCAGGGTTTTGTTTTTTAAAGCATCTACACTAAGGAATAGTGCTCAGACCGTCTCTAGATTTTTGTTTGCTAAGGAAAAATCCACATTATCCTGGCTTTATCAAACACCTGGATCTCAGAAACTTTTCTTTTTGGTATAAATAAAGCTTTAAAAAAAAAAAAAAAAACCTCAATATTTATCAATGAAAAGAGAAAATACAAAGAATATTTGGCTAGATGATTTTTATACTATCAATTAAACAAAGCAGAAAACAGGGAAAACAAAGTATTTGAGAGAGCATGATTTTATTATTGTTAGGCTGCCAAACACTGTATCTTTTTAGTGTCCTGATAGTTTTCCCAGGACTATTTATTTATAGGTGCTATATGGCAGACTGTTTTTTTCTATTTGGCACAGTAGTTTAAGTCATCATTAAAACTATTATAAATAGCGAAGAAAGAAGAAAAACCACAGAAAGCTAAAAAAGAAAACTCTAAATTAAATACCTTTATGATCTGAGCTAGAGACACGCTCTCCTGTTGAGCAAGTGAAATGCCTCTAACTCTTTCTACATCTGACAGTTGGCGCACGGATTCCTCAATGGCGTTCAGATAACTGAGTTCTGCTGCCATGCGATGATGGAGGCCAGCAGGAGAAAAGCGCTTAGAACCTGGAGGGCATGACAATGGTCAAATGAAAAAATTAACATGAAATTACACCTCAGATTTCTAAAATCTGTCATTCTAAGAGCCAAAATCAAGTTTGCTTTCCTTTGTAGGAAAAACTGGGACTTAATACAGGAATATCTCGGAGATACTGCAGGTTCAGTTCCAGTCCGAAGGAATAAATATATAAAGTAGGTCACAAATTTTTTGGTTTCACAGTGCATATAAGAGTTACATTTGCACTATACTGAGGTCTAGTAAGTGTGCAATAGCATTATGTCTAAAAAACATGTACATACTGGGCTGGGCGCAGTGGCTCACACCTATAATCCCAGCACTTTGGGAGGCTGAGGCAGGCAGATCATGAGGTCAAGAGATCGAGTCCATCCTGGCCAACATGGTAAAGCCCTGTCTCTACTAAAAATACTAAAATTAGCTGGGCGTGGTGGCACCCGCCTGTAGTCCCAGCTACTTGGAAGACTGAGGCAAGAGAAATGCTTTGTCACACACAAAAAACAAACACACACACACACACACACACACACACACGCACACTTTAAAGATACTGTATTGCTAAAAAATGCAAAGTCCTTATCTTTCTGCTGGTGGAAGGTCTTATCTCAATGTGGATAGCTACTGACTGATCAGGGTAATTGCTAAAGGCTGGAGTGTTTGTGGCAACTGTTTTTTTTTTTTTTTTGAGATGGAATCTAGCTCTGTCACCAGGCTGGAGTGCAGCAGTGGTGCGATCTCAGCTCACTGCAACCTCTGCCTCCTGGGTTCAAGCAATTCTCCTGTGTTAGCCTCCTAAGTAGCTGGGATTACAGGCATGCACCACCATGCCCAGCTAATTTTTTTGCATTTTTAGTAGAGATGAGGTTTCATCACGTTGGTCAGGCTGGTCTCAAACTCCTGACCTCGTGATCTGCCTGCCTCAGCCTCCCAATGTGCTGGGGATTACAAGTGTGAGCCACTGCGCCCAACCAACTGTGGCAACTTAAGACAACAATGAACTTCACTGCATGGATTGACTCTTGCTTTCATAAAAGATTTCTCTGGAGCATGTGATGCTGTTTGGTAGCATCTGACCCACTTTCTGCAGTACCTCTTTCAAAACTGGAGACAGTGCTCTCAAACCCTGCTACTGCTTTATCAATTAAATTTATATAATATTCTAAATCCTTTCTTCAAACTTTAGCTCATCAGCTGTATTAACCCCTAATTAGAGAGTCAGCTCATGCTTTGAAGCCACACCATGACTTCTCTCTAGCTACTATGAAAGTCCTAGATGACAGTTTCTTGCAACATAAGGCTGTTTCATCTGCATTGAAACTCTGTTCAGTGTAGCCACTTTCATCAATTATCTTCTGGATAACTTGCTGCAACTTCTACATCAGCACTTGTTGCTTCACCTTGCACTTTTATTTTATGGGAGATGGCTTCTTTCTTTAACCTCTGCTACCTTCCAATTTTTCTTCTGCAGCTTCCTCACCTCTCTCAGGCTATACAGAATTGAAGAGAATTAGGGTCTTGCTCTGGATTAAGCTTTGGCTTTAGGTTGCCACTGGCTTGATCTTCTATCTAATTCCCTAAAATTTTCTCCGTATCAGCAATAAGGCTATTTTGTTTTCTAATCTATCATTCATGTGATAAACCTTTCATTTCCTTCAAAAACTTTTCCTTTGCATTCACAACTTGGCTAACTGGCACAAGAGGCCTAGCTTTTGGCATTTCTTGGCTTTTGACATCTTCTTCACTAAGCTTAATCATTTGTTCATTTGTAGCTTCTGATTTAAAGTGAGAGATGTAACTCTTCCTTTCTTCTTCTTTTTTTTTTTATTGGGATGGAGTCTCGCTCTGATGCCCAGGCTGGAGGGCAGTGGCATGATCTCGGCTCACTACAACCTCTGCCTCCCAGGTTTAAGCAATTCTTTGCCTCAGCCTCCCAAGTAGCTGGGATTACAGGTGCCCATCACCATGCCCAGCTAATGTTTTTGTATTTTTAGAAGAGAAAAGGTTTCACCATATTGGCCAGTCTGGTCTTGATCTCCTGACCTTGTGATCCACCCACCTGACCTTGTGATCCACCCACCTCAGCCTCCCAAAGTACTGTGATTACAGGCATGAGCCACCGTGCCCAGCAGTGACTCTTCCTTTCACGTGAACACTTAGAGATCATTGTAGGGTTAGTAACTGGTCTAATTTCAATATCATCGTGTCTCAGGGAATAGGGAGCCCAGAGGGAGAGTGGCAGAGGGGAACAGTGAATTGGTGGAGCAGTCAGAACACACACATTGATCTATTAAGTTTGCCGTCTTAAACGGACACGGTTGGTGGCACCCAAAACAATTACTGATAGAACACGAACATCAAAGATCACTAATCACAGATCACCGTAACAGATATAGTAATAATGAAAATCTTGAAATATTGAAAGATTTGTCAAAATGTGAACACAGGGATATGAAGTGAGCACATGCTGTTGGAAAAATGGCACTGATGAACTTGTTCAACGCCATGAACCTTTAATTTGTAAAACAAACAAAAAAAACCCTGCAGTAGTTGCGAAACGCAATAAAGCCAAGCACAATAAAACAAGGTAGGCAGGTACAATGTACTTTACTTCTATGTGTGCAAACGCACGTGTGTGTATATATACACACATACATATACATATAAACAGGTGTGCATATATGGGACATACTTGTCAGACATGTTATGACTGATGCTGGCAAGATGGGGAAAAAGATCAACATTGCTGAGTCTCTCACGCTTTTTTTTTGTTATTATTCTTTTTTTATTTCATAGGTAATGCTGCTAAATCTCACGCTTTTTAATATTTAATTTCTTACAGTTTTCAATACTTGAAAAGTAAGCACATTCACTTGAAATAATATTTCTCTCTGACTCAACTGAAAGAAAAGGAATTTTCAGAGAAAAAATTTCATATCTTATTCTAAAAATTACAATTGCATGGATCTACTTACCTGGTAATGGAGCCAGGTTTTCTGTCGTCGTTCTGCTGGCAGCCAAATTCAAATCAGCGAAAGCTGCATTGGGCTTAAATCCTGTTATAGTTGGAGGCATTACTGAGGACTTAGGTCTTTCTGAAGAAGTTCCTGGAAGGTCAAACTGCAATGATTTTTGGGAACTTGGTGACAGGGGAGAAGTTGGAGTTTTCTGAGATCTTCCCTTATCTGATGAGACACTGGAAGTTTTGATCCATAAAAACATTAGAGAAAGGAAACGTACTTTGTAAACCAGCTAAATAATTCAAAAGAATATATAAAAGAACTTTATCAACATTAGCTTTAAAAAGTTGTGATTTAGGCATTTATTCATTAATACAGTCACTATGCTAAATAAATGACTACGAATATTCCTCTAATTGCTAGATTTACAGTGGTGAACAAGCAAGGCACAAACCCTGCCCTAAGTACAATAGAAAGGGAGCAGCTTGATTAAACTAGCACTCAACTCTTCCCTCTACAGTGTACAAACTATTATCATTCACTCATTATAGCATGAAGCAGTCTTCTAAAATAGATAATATACAGCAATAAAATTGCAGCCATACATGAGTATTGAAATACACCTCAGAAAGACAATATTTTATATTAAAAGGTAAGAAAAGACAAAAACGATTCTTTTGTTACCCTCGTTAATCTAAGAGTCTGAGAAAAAATTTTCACACTCTCCATCTCTACATACTTAATATATTTCATTTCTTTATATCTACTTTTTAATACTACATCTCTTCCCTGAACTTTCTAATCAGTAGCATCTCATAACAGTTTGTAACAACTCTTAAGGCATTTAATTCAATACAAGGCACGTTTCTAACCTTTCTTTGAAAAAGTAAGCTCATTAAACGTATTATTTCTCGTAACATCAAGCATGCTGCCTTGCACTGAATATTTATTTACTGAATAAATTATTCAACAATGCATTATAAAAAGCATTTCAGCACAGTTATATTTCCAATATACTGAAACAATTTTGCTTTCAGCTTCTAATAAAATAACGAAATAGCTTTCAAAGGTAAAAGTTTCTCTCAAACCCAGTATAAAAATATTTGAATAAAAGTAGTCCTGAGAGGCACCCACGTGTTTATCTGACCTTTAGTTTTCTATTGATACTTTAGATACATACTATTTCTAACGTCTATTTCATGTATAAAACACAAAAAGAATTATCATTTTAAGAGATTTCCATTAAATAATGAAAACGCAACAACAAACAAGTACTCTGCACCTCACCTTATGGTTTTGTAAGATGAATTTATATTTGCTTTGCAGAGTAAATTTAGCTAGACTAGCATTTCTAAAAGTATATTTCTAATCATGTCAATAAGTGTTCCAAGAAAGAAAGAGAGAGAGAGAGAGAGAGAGAGAGAGAGAGAGCACGCGAGCGCGAGCTTGGGGACAAAGAGTGACCACAGCCAAATAAATTTTAAAAAAGAGAGAGAGAGATTAAACAATTTCTGAAAAATTCTGGACTCCTTCTTATCAAAGCCTCAAATTATTTTATCCACTGTGAATCTCAATGGGTGGGGAAAGGAGAATCTAGATTGTAGTATAAAGCATTTATGAAACTTATATGGCTATGGATCCTATTTAAGAAATGCTTAACTTTGTAAATTTTGTCAAGTTAAATCATCAGAGTAACTCTTAAGATAAAGTTTTCTAAATTCCAACATCACTGACAAAGAAAATAAAATTCAGTTTTAAATATAGAAATGATGGTATTAATGATGCAATATTATTTGTAACATGAAAGCACTAAAAATGGTTATCTTTATTTGTCACAGTACTAGAAAAAGCACAAAGTTGCTGGGCGCAGTGGCTCACACCTGTAATCCCAGCACTTTGGGAGGCCGAGGCAGGCGGATCGTGAAGTCAGGAGTTTGAGACCAGCCTGAGCAACATGATGAAACCCTATCTCTACTAAAAACACAAAAAATTAGCCAGGCATGGTGACAGCTGCCTGTAATCCCAGCTACCCAAGAGGCTGAGACAGGAGAATCGCTTGAACCTGGGAGGCAGAGGTAGGGCCAAGATCGGACCACTGCACTCCAGCATGGGCAACAGAGTGAGACTCCATCTCAAAAAAAAGAAAAAAAAGAAAAGAAAAGCACAAAGTTACTTTAAAACGAAAAAAATAAATCCCTGTCTTCTCAAAGCCTCAATTTCCAAGACAAAACCAGTGCACAGATGAAAAGTCACATGGACAAATGAGTAGGAACCATATAGCTAGCAATAACTGAAGGTTATTTGTAGGCAACAGACTAAGTGCATAGTATTATGATACTAGAAAGTAAAGAGAAAAACACAGTATGCAAGTCCCATAATCAATATCAGAGTGAGATTTCAAAATCTGTTTGAGTGGTCTAGTAAGTTAAGCAGAGAAGTTCAGAGGAAGAAATAAGCAATAAGACAAAAAGGATGCTAAGTAGTTGTGTTGAAAGAATGAATAGATGACAATCAAAATTTATATACAAAAGAAATGAGACAATTTGTGGTAGCCCAGTGAAAACACTTCAAGTAGAGTTAGGCACTTAGAATTCATCTAAGGGGCAACCATGACCTTGCAAAGCACCCTATGCAGGGTAGCTGCTTAGTCAAAAGATTGAGCCAAGAAAACAACTGTAACAACAGCATTCAACACAGAAAATTAGGTTGTGTAGAGGGAGAGAATTCCTGAGAAAGAGGTGTTATCAGTCTAGACGATACATGATCGTATTCTAAAATACAGAACAAAGCTATGAAGTCTATTTGTCAAGTACAGAATTGTGTAGTAGCTCAAATATACACAGTTAAGGAGACTGCTGAGCTAAAATTCATCATATGGATTTTTAAAAATGATATTATAACTTTATATACAAATTACAGTATAAAGTATACATTACTTTACCTCACAGAATGTCCAGAAAGATCCTCCAAAGTGCTATCTGTATCAAGAGTTGGTTCAAAATCTTTAACAGAAAGTTTGCTACTGGTTCCAGATTTCTTTCCTTGATGGGAGCCACGTTCTGAGCTGGACTGCACTTTTTCCTCATCAAGAGGTGAGTTCTGGACATTTCCAGTGAATGAATCCAACCCTGTAAAATAAATTTCTTATAAAGCTGATTTCCAATACTAGAAGTTATTGAGAGAATAACTGATATATAGATTTCAATAAAATAATAAGTATAAACCAGATATTTGAAAATTGACCTATACTGTATTCAAAATCTGTTTTCCATATCTAAAATAAAGCAGTTCATCCTTCTGTCTCCATTTAAGGAAAGTGAAGTTTCTTCCATTAATTCCACTTGCTATTAACAAATCATGCTTAGCTCAACTGGTAATAAAAGACAAGTATATTAAATAACAATAAAGTACTAATCTATCCCTATGAAACAGTAACCAAAAATAAGTTTTTTAAGGATAAAATCTAGAGCTGAAAGAAAAATGGTATGAACTGCTAACTGAACTACATAATTCTTCTGAAAAACTCTATGGTAAAAACTATGTAGCCTGATTTATAAAAATATTCATATTCTCTGACTGAATAATTTTACTCATAGGAATATATCTTAAGGAGATGACCGAAACAAAAATTATTCATGTTATCAATGTGTAACTTTGTAACTTAAAGAAATTTAATCTACATTTCTAACAAGAGAATAGCTGTCTAAATTACATAGCTAACAGTAACCTGAACATTTATATAGAACATTGTAATTAAAATGCACTTCATATATAGTACCTTATTGCTCTTAAACGTCTTGTGAAATAAGTACTATGTCCCCAATTTACTGATGAGGTAACTAGAGATCTATGGGGCTTAATAACTCGCTTAACAAGAGCATTCTGTTCTGGTAACAGCAGAAATAGGACATATACCCAGACCTCCTGACTCTAGTCTAATACACTATTCATCTTGATTATATGTTTAAACAGCAGCACGGGAAAATATTTATTATTACCTTTTTTAAAAAGCAGATTACAAAACTGCATATAAATTTTAATGGTGGCCAAGAAAATTTTAAATATAAAATATACATTATATATATATACACATATAAATACATACACACAAATGTGTATATATACATTAAAATTTTTTGGAAAAATTTATAGAAAAATCACTATATTTTAAAATATGCATATACAAAAAAATTTTAATTTTAATGATATATATGTGATTAAAGATCAAAATAAAATACAAAAGTGAAAAAAATTACCCTTTACACTCGTACTCATAGCAGTATTATTTAAAATAACCAGAAGATGAAAGCAACCCAAGTGTCCAACAACTGATGAACAGATAAACAAAATGTGGTACAGGTATTGATAGACTTACGACCTATGCAATTTACAACCATTCGACTTTACGACCACAATCGCTAGCCACGACTGCTCCGCGTCTGGCAGCGCAAACGTTGCCCAGCTGGGCGTATGACAGTGCGGACCAGCTTCCGGCAGTGCTACCATCTCCGTGTGCATATAGCCTACTCAACTTACGATCAAATCGTGTTACGACCGGTCTGTCGGAACCAATCGTGGTCGTAAGTCGAGCACTAGCTGTATATACATACATACAAGGGAAAATTACTCAGACTTAAAAGGAAGAACATTCTGACACATGCTACAGCATAGATGAACCTTGAAGACATTAAGTGAAATAGCCAGCCACAAAAGGACAAACACGATTCCACTTATATGACATAGCTAGAATAGGCAAATTCATAGAGAGAAAGTACAACAGTCGTTAGTAGGCACTGGGAGAAGAGAATGAGAGTTATTATTGAATGGGTATAGTGCTGCAATTTGAGATGATGAAAATGTTCTGGAAATAGTGGTCAGGATGACAAAACAATGTGAATGTACTTAATGCTAATGATCTGTACACTTGAAAATGGTTAAATTCCCTGGTGAAATCAATAGACAAAGAAAGTCAGAATGGTGGTTGCCAGGGACTGAAGGGAGGAATGTTGAATGAATACAGAGCTTCAGTATGGAAAGATGAGAAAGTTCTGGAGCTGCCTGGTGCGGATGGTTGTACGACAGCGTATATGTGCTTAATGCAACTGAAGTGTAGGCTTAAAACAGAATATTATTAATCAATTAGAAAGGACTCTACAAAGTCTATTTAGGATACCAAGCAAGCTGTTAATACTGATTATCACTAATTTTTCTACAATAAAGCTGCACTGCTTTCATAATAAGAACACTTCATTTAATATTGTTTGTAACAAATACACAATTTAAAATTTTTTCTTGACTTTAAACAACTAGAAATTATAGACAACACAATGTTCTGTGCAAGAAAGACCTATATTCCAATCAAGGGACTCATATAGAAAGAAAATGCCCCCACACTGAAAGATTGCCAAGTAAAGCCATATTCCATGTCTTAAAGCAAAAATTTTTTCTTAGGATTACCATTTGATCTACCAACTACTTTCAACTACACTGGGTAAATTTTTGTACAGAGCATGCAGACACTCTTTTTCACCACCAGATGGAGCATATACAATAAAAATCACTGATTTTAGAACTTGGGGATGAACAAAAAACTAAGGATGCTGTGGACAGTGAAATCCATCAGGGTTTTTCTGGTATTGTAGGTGAGGACTAGGGAAACTGAAAGCCACAAAATGCTACCTATACTTCATCTAACCTGTTTTCGATGATAATTTTTTAAACCTACATTAAATCATATTGTTAATACATATATACTCAATATATCATGGTTTTTTCTTTTTTTAAGACAGGTCTTGCTCTGTTGCCCAGGCTGGGAATGCAGTGGCGTGATCATGGCTCACTGCAGCCTCAACTTCAGGGGCTCAACTGATCCTTCCACTTCAGCCTCTCTAGTAGCTGGGGCTACAGGTCTGCGCCACCATGCCTGGATAATTTTTCTATTTTTTTGTAAAGACAGGGTTTCGCCATGTTGCCCAGGCTAGTCTTGAACCTCAGGAGTCTAAAGTCCTGGATCAAATGATCCACCCACCTAAGCCTCACAAAATGCTGGGATTATAGGAGTGAGATACCATGCCCAGTCTATATTATGAAATTTTAAAATAGTGCAGTATATCATAGCAGAAGATAGACTGGATTTGGGAGTCAGAAATCAGAATCTAGGCTTTGCCAATAACAAGTTAGTGACCTTAGGTGAGACACTAACTTAGTAAACCCTAACAGTTGCAAAATAAAAGAACTGAGCAAGATCAGGATTTCCTAAACTGTGTTCAGCTGAATTCTAATGCCATAAAACGGTGACTGATGATTCTCTAGTCAAAGTAACACTTGGACAATGCTTCATACTACAGCCTCATCCTTATCCTAAAATAAGTAATGCACTAGCATATTGAAGTGTTGAGTCTTCAACAGGAAAGAATTTTGTTTCATTGTAAAAGAATTTTCCAAATTTATGGAACCATGGAGCTCTTTTATTCTCAGAACACTTATGAAACAGTCTATACCACTGAACTTGTTTTTCACAAGAAAATGCAGAGTTTAGGAAGAGCTGGTAAAATGATGTCTAAACATCCTACAAAGACTTTCAGAACACTTCCAAATTGCAAAAATTTTATTAGGTTAATGATTAAAAAATAATATCTCCTATCACTCTCATTGGAAGTATAAACTGGCACTAACTTTCTTAAAAGCTATTTGGTAAAATGTACCCAAATTTTAAACATCGTGCTCGCTTCGGCAGCACATATACCAAATTTTAAACATGGCATATTATTTGTCCCATTATCTCACCTCTAGAATTTTTCCCTAGAGGAAAAAACCAGACTAATGCATAAAAATGTATTTACAAGGATATTCAATGCAATAGTACTTACAATGGAATAAAGAAAAAAGAAAATAACCTAAATATCCAGCAATGGGGAAATAATTAAATAAATTATAATATATTCGAATAACAAGCCAGGTGCGCTGGTTCATGCTTATAATCTCAGCACTCTGGGCGGCTAAAACAGGTGGAATGCTTAAGCCCAGGAGTTTAAAACCAGCCTGGATAACATGGCAAAAGCCCATCTCTACAAAAAACAGAAAAATTAGCCAGATAGGGTGGTGTGTGCCTGTA
Organism: Sapajus apella; assembly: GCF_009761245.1. Taxonomy (NCBI): domain Eukaryota; kingdom Metazoa; phylum Chordata; class Mammalia; order Primates; family Cebidae; genus Sapajus; species Sapajus apella. The sequence goes on from NW_022436965.1 coordinate 10,701,922, forward strand.
GTCCCAGCTACTTGGGAGGCTGAGGTGGAAGGACCAATGGAGCCCAGGATGTTGAGGCTGTGGTGAGCCATAAGCTGTGATCACACCACTGTACTCCAGCCTGGGTGACAGAGTGAAACCCTATCTCAAAAAACAAACATAAAAACAAGCAAAATCAGAATAGCATTCTGTTACTTAATGTATCAGAATATCTCTGCATATGTATATATATATGTCAGTATCTCTGATACTATGATATACACTATTAAGTTTTTTTAAAAAAACCAATTGCAAAGCAATTATTATTTACATGTGTTTTTAAAATAAAGTTGTGTGTGTGTGTGTGTGTGTGTGTGTAATTTTATGTATATGTCAAAAATGTTAATAGTAGTTAATCTCTGAAGGATCGATCAAAGGAAATTTGTCTTTCTTTGAAAAGTGTTTATCTCTAATTTTTAATTCTTTATCATTGCAAATGTATTCCTTTTGTATTAAGGAAAACACTCATAATGTTATATATCAAAAGGTATTATTATAACGATAAATATGAAAGCTAATTACATTACCATAAGAAATTCCTCTAACTTCTTATGGGAACAAAGCATAACTTTAGATTACTACTATAAAATCATTGATAAAAGAAAAAGCTACTATGTGGAATTCCACTTACATTGTGTCTTTTCCTTTTTTCCTTTCCTTCCTTTAGAAGAAGTAGATGAACGAGATGATGCAGTAGACTGGGCTCCTGATGAATGCTGGGAGATAACGTCCACAGAGGAAGGATCACAGGCAGACTTTCTGTTAGAATGGTCCTCCTGAGGGCCTAAAGGGCTACTGTTAAAGAATAAATAATAGTAGTTCTAAAAAGAAAAGTCTTACAACACAGATAAATTAAAAGATATTTAAAAATCTGTTTAATCACTAGTACAACAGAACTACAATCAAAGATGGCTTCCACTTTACTTCTTTTTTAACCACTGTAAGCCTGGATTGCTCCCTATGGTTCAGTTTATTACTAAGAAAAATCTCAGATAAGTGAAACCAATAAAAACTTATATTTAGAGAAAAATATATAATGTTGAATATTGGAAAACATGGCCTCAATTTCTATTCAAATTTATAATTTATATATTATAACTATTTCCCCTCTTATAATCTTACAGACAACAATAATCTGTTCTTTCCTGGAAAGAAAATGCATCAAATCATATTGATTGGTGATATATTAAATGTCGCCATAACTAAATCCTTGGAAGTTTTTATTTAAAAATTTAATATTTTCCTTAGAGCTCAAAACTTAAAACTATGCTTTTTCTCATATAATTTTCATACCTATTCCTATTAATCTAATTAAATTTAACCGATTTTTATAAGATTACCTAATAATTTTACATCAATTACAATTTGTGATGTTTGAAAAAGATCATATTGAACATGAATAATTACAGATAAACTTAAATGGTAACAAAATATAGAGACAGATTCTCTCCAGCAAAGTCTGGAGAGAATTTACATACACTTACTATGTAACTATGTACAAGTAATTTAACCTCTGCTTCAGTTTGCTCTCTAAAATAGAAATGATAACAAAATGCTTTCCACATCAGACTATTATAAAAATGAGTTAATATAGGTAAAGTCCCTCAGTCTTTTCAGTGTCTTACACAATAAGTGCTCAGTAATTATTAGATATTATAATCAGTATAATTATTGTTTTTCAAAGCTTTGCAAAATTTTAGATATTTTCTTGATTATAAAAACATTACTTATTACTTGGAACCATGGAGGCATATATCTATCTGATCTTCCTCAATTCTATCACAGAAAACCATTTCTTAAGCTTTTTATGTTATTATACCATGGAGTAGTTTCCCAGTACTCCAGTGCTCTACTAGGAATTCAAAGATTGACTTAATAACCTATATTTTGCTTACTATGTGCCAGGCCCTGTTCAAAGTACATGATTTTTTTTCCTTTTTTTGAGATGGTGTCTAGCCTTGTCACCCAGGCTGGAGTGCAGTGGTGCAGTCTCGGCTCACTGCAACTGCCGCCTCCCAGGTTCAAGTGATTTTCATGCCTCAGCCTCCCTCTATTTCATCTAATACTCATAACAACTCTACAAGTCAGGCAGGTACTATTAATGTCCCATTTTACAGAGAAGGAAGCTGAGGCATAGGAGGGCTAAGTAATGTATACAAACACAAACAACTAATAATCAGGAGAGCCTGGATTTAAACAAAGGCTGTCTGGATCCAGAGCCCATGCTCTTAATAGCCACTATGATGTACAGCCTCTACATGTATCTTTAAACATGCAAAACTTGGCTAATATCAGACCACAGTTCTCATTTGTAAATTTTTCTCACTCTTCAGAGTTTATTCCATATTGCCAATATATTCTTACTGAGGTTCAAGAGTTGATTTTTTTTCTGTCAAAGTCCCACTCCCCGGAGAAGAGACAAAATCATCTTCATATGAGACATTGCTTAGAGGAGTTGTGGTGGCATTCAAAGGCCGTGATGTTGATGTTCCTCGGTCCAACTTGTCTTCAAACCCTGACAAAAGTAACAATTGAAGCATGGTTGAAAACGAAAATCAAAAAACTGTAAGAAAAGCATCCCATACATGGCGATTAACAATATGGGCTTAGGGGTATTTTAGTTCCCTTTAATAGTGCTTCTTTTCTATTTACCTTTATATCTAACAGTACTTTATTTAAGCTTTTTATTATGAACATTTTAAAAGATACATGAAAAAGAGACCAGCATAATGAAACCAAACTATTCATCATACAGCTTTGACAATGACAATTACATCACCAATCTAGTTTCAATTAAACCTCCTACTACCTTCATCTACCAACCCCCAGTCTATTTTAAAGCAAATTCCAGATAACATTTCATTCTCATTTCATCTCTAAATATTTAACTAAAAAATCTTTTTTTTTTTTTTTTTTTTTTTTTTTTGAGACGGAGTTTCACTCATGTTACCCAGGCTGGAGTGCAATAGCGCGATCTCGGCTCACCGCAACCTCCGCCTCCTGGGTTCAGGCAATTCTCCTGCCTCAGCCTCCTGAGTAGCTGGGATTACAGGCACGCACCACCACGCCCAGCTAATTTTTTGTATTTTTAGTAGTGACGGGGTTTCACCATGTTGACCAGGATGGTCTCGATCTCTTGACCTTGTGATCCACCCGCCTCGGCCTCCCAAAGTGCTGGGATTACAGGCTTGAGCCACCGCGCCCAGCACTAACTAAAAACTCTTAATGAAAATTTAACAGAATTAATAAATATGTTGACTGAAGCACTTTATTTCATCAAAAGAAATAAAAACAACTTTCAAATCAAAAGAAATTTAAAATGACCACTAATAGAAATTTGGCTAACCAAGAGAAAGCAATAGCATATGAAGGTCTATACAAGACCATTAAGAAATACCTAAATATGAATTCTAGGAAAAAGCAATGTGATACCCAGTTGAGCATAAAAGGAACAGATGAAATCCATTCACTATTATAGAGGGGAAATCTCCAATCTGGAAATTCTAAGGTAATGTTAGTATAAAATGGGTAGATTCCATACACAGCAGGAAGGATAGAGAAAAGGACTTGAAGGAATTGAGTCAGTCTAACATAGAAAAGGTAAGCTATGTTGCAGGATTTCAGGGATAAGAAGGGAACTTTAGAAGTTATTGTTTTAGGAATCAAATATACAGTATTGCTCAAAGTCGGATTGCTATTAAAATTAGTTTTAAACATTAATAGAGTTGTTTTCATATTAGAAATGCTACTAGTTATCCCTCTCAATTCCTGACTGCCATATTCCCAAGAATTCACAAATCACCACTGTGTTAAGAAACATACTTAGTTTCTTTTTGTTTTTTTGAGACTGAATCTTGCCCTGTCACCCATGCTGGAATGCAGTGGCACGATCTCAGCTCACTGCAACCTCCACCTCTCATGTCTCAGCCTCCTGAGTAGCTGGGAATACAAGTGCATGCAACCACACCAAGCTAATTTTTTTTTGTCTTTTTAGTAGAGGTGGGGTTTTACCATGTTGGCCAGGCTGGTCTCAAACTCCTGACCTCAAGTGATCCACCTGCCCAGGACTCCCAAAGTCCTGGAATGACAAGTGTGAGCCACCTCGCCCGGCCTATAGTTTCTATTTAAGTACATAACTATGGTCACAGAAAATGTAGTATATACGTGATATATATCCAATCCCGAACATTATGAATTTCTTTGAAGTAGATAAAATTTCTACAACTACCAGTCAACTATTATTTTATGACAATAACAATTTTAAAATGAAAATTTAAAGATAAAATTACTAGGCCGGGCACGGTGGCTCAAGCCTGTAATCCCAGCACTTTGGGAGGCCGAGGCGGGTGGATCACGAGGTCAAGAGATCGAGACCATCCTGGTCAACATGGTGAAACCCCGTCTCTACTAAAAAAAATACAAAAAATTAGCTGGGCATGGTGGCACGTGCCTGTAATCCCAGCTACTAAGGAGGCTGAGGCAGGAGAATTGCCTGAGCCCGGGAGGCGGAGGTTGCGGTGAGCCAAGATCGCGCCATTGCACTCCAGCCTGGGTAACAAGAGTGAAACTCCGTCTCAAAAAAAAAAAAAAAAAAAAAAAAAAAAAAGATAAAATTACTAATACTCTATTTGAGGCTTGCAGGAAATTTAGAAGATGACTAATATGGACAATAATAAGTCTCCATTATCCACTCAATGAAAAATGTGTACTAAAGTATATATCTTGTACAGAAATTATAAAATAATTTATCTTAATCTACAAATAGTACAAGCTATACTTATTTTTCTCACCTTTTCCATATAACTGATAGGATTTTGTAAAAATATTAATGACGCTATGTGGACTTCCCTTTGCCAATTCTTCCCATGGCCCTTTGCTTTGTGTACCACCTACATGTCCAAAAAGTGGCAAGAATTTTTCGGCTTCTTTCTGAAACTCTTTGATGGGTTCACAACTATTTCTTTCTCCAGCACAAAATTCCTTTTCTTTTAAAATTTCTGCTACTTTCAAAAGAGGTTGTCCATCCCGGTCTCCCTCTTCTTCAGAGAGACTCCCCTCACTAATAAGAGGCCCTTCACTGACTGAATCTATGCTGGAACCAAGAGACATTTTGGCTTTGTCTTGAGAACAGGCTTGCATTTCAGAGCTAGAAGAGTCAGTCTGCCTTTTACACAACTGTGCCAGCAGCCCTTCTGATTTGGGACCAGGGGATCTCATTCTGAAGCTTGATATGGCACTCTGAGGTCTTATCATCTCAGGAAGCTTTTTAAATTCACTAAGATTGCCTACACCAGGAAGATCATCATCAAAAGTTGCATGGGATACACAGGTACCCAGCATCTTCTGAATTCGGGCAGAGAAAACATCTTCAGTATCATCTTTCACAGGAGGACTTATAGCCTTGGTCCAGGGTCTATCTTCCTGGGGTGCTTGCTGCACATCATACTCAGTGTTCCATGTTGACCCATAGTTAATGTTGGCCCCTGCTAATTTCTTGGCTTCACTTTCAATTCTGCTGGACAAAGAAGCAGCTGTTGCTTTCAAGGCTTCAATACGATCCAGTTTACTCTTATATTGGCTGGCACTAGGTTTTAACAAGGCATCTGTATGGGCAGCTGGTGAGGTCACATATGGTTGAGGTGTAAAAGTTAATGGCCTTGAAGCCACATTATGATTCTTCCTGGTTGGTAAAATAGATTCCAAATCCTTAGGCAAAATTCCTGCATGCTCTAGATTCAAGAGATGGGAGAGTAAACTTCCAGCTGTTCCAGCAAAAGGCTGTGGTTGAGAATGGTGAACTTGAGGGCTCAATCTGTCAGGCTGCATCCATGTAGGTTCCATCAAGTCTTTTCTGGAAATTAAAGTCACAATATGTTAGTTAATCAAACCAGCATTTCTAAAAAGTTTTGTTTTTGTCTAATTTATGAGTAATGAGTATGCACTGCAACAAAAAAATAACAGATAAAAAGTATGAAAAAGATAAAGCTCACTCAGCAAAACAATTAAAAAAAGAGCCGCTGGTAATATTTCATTTAGAATTACATCCTTCCAAACATTTTTCTATGTGTACATTGTTTTCGTGGTATTGTTTGTACAAAAAAAAAAATGCGATTTTACCATCTATACTGTTTTGTCAACTGCTTTTTTCAACTAAGATGCTATATTTTTCAGAAAATAAAAACAAAAAAAATGCTGTTTTTTTTTTAAAAACTATTAAGAAGGCAATAAGATCTTTAAAATTCTATAATTTAAGGCAATAAGATCTTTAAAATTCTATAAACAAAATCCCTTACCATTTATAAAGTTATAAATAATTTTTAAAATAACATTACATAAAAGAGAAATGCTTAACACTGCTAAATATCAATGCATTCTAATCAACAAATATTTACTTTATGCTGAACACTTGTATTTAACAATATACATGCTAAATAAGGAGATCCTTGTAAAAAATTAATGAATGTGAAACAATTAAATGCAAAACTATGAATACCAACTATACAATATAAATATACAACTATATACAATACAAATATACAACTATAAACATAAATATACAGGGTAGGGTATCCATTAAGTCTAGAAACAGAATAAAGATGTCCTAGACAACATTAGGTACATTTGCCTATACTTCCAGACCACAGACTTCTTCTATATTAAGGGATACTACAGAGAGATTATAGGATGGTGTCAACTATTAAGAAGACCCTTAGAGGAACAGGCCAGGAACAGTGGCTGATGCCTGTAATCCCAGCACTTTGGGAGGCTGAGGCAGGCGATGACTTGAGACCAAGAGTTAAGATCAGCCTGGGCAACATGGCAAAACCCCATCTCTACTACAAATACAAAAAAACTAGCTGGGCATGGTGGCACACACCTGTAGTTCCAGCTACTTGGGAGAGTTCCAGCTCACTGACAGGTGGAGCTTGCAGTGAGCCAAGATAGTGCCACCACACTCCATCTGGGCAACACAGCAAGACTGTCTCAAAAAAAAAAAAAAAAAGTGGGGAAAGAACAACATGAGGCTTTGTCCTTGGTCTTGCCCATTATTTTTAGATGATGACATAAAGATATGCTTATCAAACTTGCAGATGACAGAAAGCTGGGAGGCATAGCTGACCCAACAAATGGCCAAATTATGATGCAATATTATTTTTATATGCTTCAATCTTAAACCAGACTAATATGGGTAAATGTAAAATTCTGCAATTGGGTTAAAAGAAGTCATCTGAAAGACGGTAGCCAGGGTAAGAAGTTGAAAAGCATGTCAATAGAATGAAGGAAGAAAGGCTAGTGCACAGATTCTATGCCTTAGAATATAGCCTGTTACAAATGCAAAGTGTGAGGTTGCTGGGGCCTAAACTAAGCTGGTAGTAAAGGGAATACAAAAGAAGTTACAGTATAAAAGACACTGATGAATAAAAAATCCAAGAGCTTTAAATTCAAGTATTTAGAATGCCAATTTTACACCCAGTGCTATTTTGATGGTAGAGAAACAGGAGACAAAAATGAATATACTTAATCATTTAATCCTGAGCTGGGAGTAGTAGCTCACACCTGTAATCCTAAGCTACTTGGAAGGCTGAAGCAGAAGAATCACTTGAGTCCAGAAGTTCAAGACCAGCCTGGGCAACAAAGCAAGCCCCTCATCTCCAAAAAAATAAAAAATAAAATAAAAATTAACCAGGTGTGATAGTGCATGCCTAGAGTCCCAGCTTCTTGGGAGGCTGAGGTGGGAAGATCGCTTGAGCTCAAGAGGTTGAGGCTACAGTGAGCTGTGATCATGCCACTGCACTCCAGCCTGTGTGAAAAAGCAAGACCCTGTCTCCAAATTAAAAAAAATTAAAAAGGTATAAGCCTTACACTTTAGGATCTCAAGATCTAGCAGGGATGAAAGACTAATAAACAGCAAAAATAAGACACCACAAATGCTAAAACAAAGATTTTAAAAGTTCAGTAGAGTATAGATCAGGAAGCAATTAACTCTGCTAGCCAAGGAAAGTGATTGTTGAGCTGGATCTTCAGTCTTCAAGGTCAGATATGTAATCTGGAGTTTTCCAGGTAGCTAACACAGAATAATAGGATATGAAGTACAAGGAAAAGAAATGCCAAAATGTTAAGCAAAAAGTAACAAGCTTTAAACATAGTTATGCTACAACTATTAACAGGAATGGGGAAGCTCAGCAATTGGGTAGCAAGAAAGCGGACACAGTAAGTTAGACATCACAAGTCAAAGAAGTTTGATATTAAAAGAAAAGTGAGGAACTGGTACATGGTAGTATGTGGTCTAATACTAGATTTGTTTGTGTTTGGTTTGCTTTTAATATTGGATAACTTGTTTAGAATTAGAAGAAAATTCAGAGAAAGGTAAAAATTGAGACATTAATATGGGGGAACGTCTGACCACAATAATGCGAATGAGATGAACTACAGAGTATCACCTATTTAAAAGCATTCAATCCTCTCCAGAGATGACACTTAGAAAAGTAAGTAAATAAATAACTAAAAGCATTCAAACTCAAAACAAAAATTTTAAGTTTATTTATACAAAGTTTTAAATATATTTAGAATCTTAAGCAAATCATATGAAACATTTCACTTTTGGGAAGTAGTATGTAGAGTAGTTAAAGCACAGGCTTCTAGAGTCAGACTGGTTAAATTAAAGCCTATCTCTATCATTAATGCTTTAACCTTTAGAAAACTCTCCAGGCCTCAATTACCTCTTCTGTAAAACAGGAATAACAGTGCCTAACTCGAGGAATTACAAGGATTAAATAAGATAATATATGCAGAGTACTTAGATCATTGCCTGGAACCTAAGAAACACTAAAAAAAGGATCTGCTGATTCAGAGCATCAAGGAAAAAAGAAAAATTGTTTTTTTAAAGAAAAAGAAAAGGATCACATGGGCTGGGCACGGCGGCTCATGCCTGTAATCCCAGCACTTTGGGAAGCTAAGGCGGTAGATCACTTGAGGTCAGCAGTTCAAGACCAGCCTGGCCAATATGGTGAAACCCAGTCTCTACTAAAAAAACAAAAATTAGCCAGGCAGTAGTGGCGCATGCCTGTAATCCCAGCTGCTCGGGAGGTTGGGGCAGGAGAATCGCTTGAGACTGGGAGGCGGAGGTTGCAGTGAACCAAGATTGTGCCACTACACTCTAGTCTGGCCGACAGAGTTGGAAACCCTGTCTTCGCCACCCTTCCACCCACCCCAAAAAAAGAACCATGTGTATTAACCCAAAATTGGATGGTGATTTTGATTTCTATTTATGCATTCTCAAAGAGTTTACAAATCTTTCCCTTTCCAAAATGGTTATTATTACAAAGTATAATTTATAACCATGTAATCTAAACATCACCTTTACTTCCAAGCTCACATAGTTTTTTTGTTTACTTTATTGCAAACAATATATTACAACAAAAAATATTTCTTAAGAAAATTTAAGGTAAAATAGTCTGTCGACTATCTGAAATCAAATCAGATCCCTTCCTAGTCCTTATTAATATGTTCACAAGCATATCCAAAGATAGCTCTTGAAAGTAGGATGGATAAATTGTTCTTAGACATAAGAAGAAATTTTAAATAGCAGTGGATGCCGAAATCCCTTTTGAAAATTATTAGCCACAAACACCTTAAAATTTCACTGTCATTCATTCATTCCACACACTTTCATTGTTTAGTTCACAGAAGGCAAGAATGCTTCCAACTGTAAAAGAAACTGACATTTACATTAAAGGGCAGGTAAAATTTGAACAATTAGCCTAGGGCATACAGTAAGTACAGATGTGTACTATGCTTAAATACCCATCAGAAGATATGAACCAATTTCTAAATAAACCTCTCTTCCCTCTTGTTCACAAAGTCAGTCAACAAAATTCACTGAACATAGACCACTCCACTAAATTTCATAAAAAGAAAGAACCTTAATCATCTTTCATTCTTCCCCTTTTACCTTGCAAGAGGCTGTGGAGGTTCTGAGAGAGACATGTCACTACTGGAAGATGCACTTGGGGGACGTTCCTGTACTTTGTTTTCTTTGTCAGATTCTCCAGATGGCTGATACCCTGGTCTGGCCTAGGAGAAAAGGACATCAAATTTATATGAGTTCTATCACAAAGATATATTCAGGTAGTACCAAAGATAAACATTAAGTCACCTCAGCTTTGCAAAGATCATAAATGTAGGGTTTTTTTCCTCAAATGAAACCAATTCAAATTTATTTTGTCTTAAAAAACAAACACTACTAATAGCAAAATACCATCTAAAATTCAACAAGGAGCCAGTCACTTTGGAAGGCCGAGGTGGGAGGATCACTGGAGTCCAGGTGTTCAAGGCCAGTGTGGGCAACACAGTGAAACTCTATCTCTACAAAAAATAAACAATTTCCCAGGCATGGTGGTGCACACCTCCTGCCTCCCCTTCCACCTCTCCCTCTTTCACCTCTGCCACCCGAGACAGCAAGACCAACTCCTCCTCTTCAACATGAAGATGACAAGGATGAAGACCCAGATGATCCACTTTCACTTAAAGAATAGTCAACATAGCCGGGCGCAGTGGCTCAAGCCTGTAATCCCAGCACTTTGGGAGGCCGAGGCGGGTGGATCACAAGGTCAAGAGATCGAGACCATCCTGGTCAACATGGTGAAACCCCGTCTCTACTAAAAATACAAAAAAAAATTAGCTGGGCATGGTGGCGCGTGCCTGTAATCCCAGCTACTCAGGAGGCTGAGGCAGGAGAATTGCCTGAACCCAGGAGGCGGAGGTTGCGGTGAGCCGAGATCGCGCCATTGCACTCCAGC